>NC_090384.1:106036303-106163803 GCF_036365525.1 Heterodontus francisci
TTGGAGGTTCAGTACTGAGGGAGCGCTGCACTGTCGGAGGGTCAGTACTGAGGGAGCGCTGCACTGTTGGAGGTTCAGTACTGAGGGAGCGCTGAACTGTTGGAGGTTCAGTACTGAGGGAGCGCTGCACTGTCGGAGGGTCAGTACTGAGGGAGTGCTGCACTGTTGGAGGGTCAGTACTGAGGGAGTGCTGCACTGTTGGAGGGTCAGTATTGAGGGAGCGCTGCACTGTCGGAAGGTCAGTACTGAGGGAGCGCTGCACTGTTGGAGGTTCAGTACTGAGGGAGTGCTGCACTGTCGGAGGGTCAGTACTGAGGGAGTCCTGCACTGTTGGAGGGTCAGTACTAAGGGAGTGCTGCACTGTCAGAGGGTCAGTACTGAGGGAGTGCTGCACTGTCGGAAGGTCAGTACTGAGGGAGTGCTGCACTGTCGGAAGGTCAGTACTGAGGGAGTGCTGCACTGTCAGAGGGTCAGTACTGAGGGAGCGCTGCACTGTTGGAGGTTCAGTACTGAGGGAGTGCTGCACTGTCGGAGGGTCAGTACTGAGGGAGTCCTGCACTGTCGGAGGGTCAGTACTAAGGGAGTGCTGCACTGTCAGAGGGTCAGTACTGAGGGAGTGCTGCACTGTCGGAAGGTCAGTACTGAGGGAGTGCTGCACTGTCAGAGGGTCAATACTGAGGGAGTGCTGCACTGTCGGAAGGTCAGTACTGAGGGAGTGCTGCACTGTCAGAGGGTCAGTACTGAGGGAGTGCTGCACTGTCGGAAGATCAGTACTGAGGGAGTGCTGCACTGTCAGAGGGTCAGTACTGTGGCAGCGCTGCACTGTCAGAGGATCAGTACTGAGAGAGTGCTGCACTGTCGGAAGGTCAGTACTGAGGGAGTGCTGCACTGTCAGAGGGTCAGTACTGAGGGAGTGCTGCACTGTCAGAGGGTCAGTACTGAGGGAGCGCTGCACTGTCAGAGGGTCAGTACTGAGGGAGTGCTGCACTGTCAGAGGGTCAGTGCTGAGAGAGTGCTGCACTGTCAGAGGGTCAGTACTGAGGGAGTGCTGCACTGTCGGAGGGTCAGTACTGAGGGAGTGCCGCACTGTCGGAGGGTCAGTACTGAGGGAGTGCTGCACTGTCGGAGGGTCAGTACTGAGGGAGTGCTGCACTGTCGGAGGGTCAGTACTGAGGGAGTGCTGCACTGTCAGAGGGTCAGTACTGAGGGAGCACTGCACTGTCGGAAGGTCAGTACTGAGGGAGCGCTGCACTGTTGGAGGTTCAATACTGAGGGAGTGCTGCACTGTCGGAGGGTCAGTACTGAGGGCGTCCTGCACTGTCGGAGGGTCAGTACTGAGGCAGCGCTGCACTGTCAGAGGATCAGTACTGAGAGAGTGCTGCACTGTCGGAAGGTCAGTACTGAGGGAGTGCTGCACTGTCAGAGGGTCAGTACTGAGGGAGTGCTGCACTGTCAGAGGGTCAGTACTGAGGGAGCGCTGCACTGTCAGAGGGTCAGTACTGAGGGAGTGCTGCACTGTCAGAGGGTCAGTACTGAGAGAGTGCTGCACTGTCAGAGGGTCAGTACTGAGGGAGTGCCGCACTGTCGGAGGGTCAGTACTGAGGGAGTGCTGCACTGTCAGAGGGTCAGTACTGAGGGAGTGCCGCACTGTCGGAGGGTCAGTACTGAGGGAGTGCCGCACTGTCGGAGGGTCAGTACTGAGGGAGTGCTGCACTGTCAGAGGGTCAGTACTGAGGGAGTGCTGCACTGTCAGAGGGTCAGTACTGAGGGAGTGCTGCACTGTCGGAGGGTCAGTACTGAGGGAGTGATGCACTGTCAGAGGGTCAGTGCTGAGGGAGTGCTGCACTGTCAGAGGGTCAGTACTGAGGGAGTGATGCACTGTCAGAGGGTCAGTACTGAGAGAGTGCTGCTGGCTTTCAGATGCGATGTTACGCAGGGCTCCTCCTTCTCTCTCAGGGATGTAACTAATCCCAGTACTGCACTCTGAGTGCCTCCTTTACGATTCACACAAGCTGAGGCGGGATGTGCAAATCTTCTTCCAATTTGTTTCATGGTGAGCAATCTTTTGCCTTCAGTTTCCTCTCTCCCCCACCCCGCCTCATTGGGTCACCCTGTACTCTCGGCCCTGCTATTCACAATGAGTAGCTGGAGGACACAATAGGTGGGCAGACTGAAGAAGCACAGGCTGGAAAATCCTTTCAAGCAGATCGGAAGGAAAGTAAAGATGTGTGTTCCAGTTCCAGGACAGTCCGTTGGCCACTTTAAGCCGTGATTTCTGTCCCTTGGAGAGTGGCCAGGCTGCCTCACCAAGGCAGGAGAGAGTTCCTGAATGCCGCCGGGCTTTAAGACAGAGTAAAGGGAGCATTTTGTTGGTACTCCTGCTTGGCTGAAACAAGTAATTTCAGGGTGGACATTGATGCGCCACTGGCAGTATAACTGAGGGGACTACTATATGCACTGAAGGTCAGCCTAGCACCAGTTTGTGTTTGTAGCTTTTGTTTAATTTGTTCTTTAAAAGTGGACAAGGTTGCATTTATTGCCCATCCCTAATTGCCTTCAGGGCAGTTAAGAGTCAACCACACTCAGAGTTGCCAACTCTGATAGGATGCATTCCTGGAGGTTTCATCACATTGTTACGACCGAGGCAGGAGAAATGTACTGTTAATTCAGTCCCACTTCTCCACAGGTCACAGCCTATCAATACATTTTCCCACCTACCGAAAAATAGCCAATTAGATACTCTACATGTCCCCCAGAATAAAGCACACCAACCAGCTTTCTTTAAGTAGCAACAACAACGTTAACTATTTATTAATAAACTAAGTCTTAAACAATAATGAGATAAATCTATATTTGAAAAGATTTTAAAAACTCCTTATTCTTTCTAACCCTCATGCACACACACATACATTCAAAAACTGGTTAAATGGGGAGGGGGGGAGGATTTTTTTTGGTTTACAGCTGTATTTTAGGAATAAAAAGGAATAATAAAATAATTGGGTTTGTCACGTTCTGATAGAACGGTTTCAGTTTGGTGGGGTGTCCCAAAGTCGAATAGTCAGATGCCACTCGAAGTCTCTCTAGGTGAGATTGATGAACAGTCTGAAATGGGTAGGCATTCAAGGCAATTTGACTACAGCAGGCGTCACATAGGTCTTTCAGCAGGGGTGAAGTAACAGGTCTGTTTAGGTCTCACACCAGCAGTAGAAGCTTTCTTCAGATTTCAGGGTCTCCCAAAATACAGGAGGCAGCAGGAACCACTCTGAATGCAGGGATTCTTCAGAGGCAGGAGGCAATTGGAATCTGCTACCTCTGGCATACAGGGGTTTCTTCTCCAGAGATGAAGTCTTCCTCTACAGAGAGGGTCTTTCTCTTGCTCCAGGCAGGTCACAGCCACATTTCAAATGCCTGCTCTTTGTCCAACTCACTGGTTTTTATAAGTGTCCCAAGTGAAAGCAAAAACCTTTCTGAGCAGATCACATGACCAGACAGAGCGTCTCCCCTTGTCATTCAAAGTTGCTTTGAGGAGTTCAAACCCCTTGCTGGTTTCTTTGAAATGGCTTGCTATCTTGTCCTTGTGTACAATCTCAGCTACTTGCTGGTGCCTTGCAGTCTGTGTACATTTCACTCAGTACAAACCCACAAGAATCAATGGCCACTGAAAAATCCTTCTTTTCAGTTTTTAAAAACACACAGAATTCCAAGGTTTTTAGTACAAAAATAAAACCTCATGTAATAACATGACCACCAACCTTTAATAGTCCTGCCCCTGCACACAATTGGTTAGCTGACATGACAATCATTACAGGGCATTGCCTTCCCACAGCCAATTGGAAGCCACACAAGTTATAAATGACCTGATTGGATGATGCGTGACTCCCAGTACAACAGCCTTTCGATCCCGTCTCCAATATTTAAAAAACTCATAAATGAAAGTGTTGGAAGAAAATGGAAAAAGCATACACCATATTTTTCCTTTCGGATTTTTTACTAGCTGCATTGTTCTGGTGATCATCGTTAATTAAGGAGTCTCCGGCACAATCCTGGAGAGTTGGCAACTTCTGCAATGGCACAGTGTGGGTCTGGAGTCACATATAGGCCCAGAGTGGGTCAGGACAGCAGGTTTCCTTCCCTAAAGGACATTAATGAACCAGTTGGGTTTTTCTGATAATTCAACAGCTTCATGATCATTTTTACTGATGTTACATGGCGCAGTGGTTAGCACCGCAGCCTCACAGCTCCAGGGACCCGGGTTCGATTCCGGGTCCTGCCTGTGTGGAGTTTGCAAGTTCTCCCTGTGTCTGCGTGGGTTTTCTCCGGGTGCTCCGGTTTCCTCCCACAAGCCAAAAGACTTGCAGGTTGATAGGTAAATTGGCCATTATAAATTGTCACTAGTATAGGTAGGTGGTAGGGAAATATAGGGACAGGTGGGGATGTTTGGTAGGAATATGGGATTAGTGTAGGATTAGTATAAATGGGTGGTTGATGTTCGGCACAAACTCGGTGGGCCGAAGGGCCTGTTTCAGTGCTGTATCTCTAATCTAATCAAAAAGTAACAGATTTGTGAACTCAGGTTCAATTTGAAATGATTGAAACTTATGACCTCATTGCTGGTGCTCCACTAAGTGGAATGCACTCTGACCCTAGTTTAGGAGTCATAACAGTACAGCAGGAGGCCATTTGGCCCTTTGAGTCCATGCCAGCTCTCAGTAGAACAATCCAGTCAGTCCCAATCCCTGACTCTATTCCCATAGCCCTGTAAATTTATTTCCTTGAAGTGCCCAATAGAGGAGGAGTTGCCTTTATCACAAAAGCTTTCTCTTCCCCATGTTCTCTCTTCCTGTGGCCCTGGTAGATTACTGCCTCCCATCTTTCTCCAATCAGGAGGTCAGGGTGATGTGAATGTAACACCGGCCTGAAAGCACCACGACAAACAGGGCATGAGTAATTTACTATTTGTACTGGCTAGAAAATCTGCACCTTCAATGTTCCCATTAATTTATTTTTATTCATTCAGGGGATGTGAGCATCAGCACTTATTGCCCATCCCTAATTACCCTTGAGAAGGTGGTGGTGAGCTGCCTTCTTGAACCGCTGCAGTCCATGTGGGGTAGGTACACCCACAGTGCTGTTAGGAAGGGAGTTCCAGGATTTTGACCCAGAGACAGTGAAGGAACGGTGATATAGTTCCAAGTCAGGATGGTGTGTGACTTGGAGGGGAACTTGCAGGTGGTGGTGTTTCCATGCATTTGCTGCCCTTGTCTTTCGAGATGGTAGAGGTCGCAGGTTTGGAAGGTGCTTTCGAAGGAGTCTTGGTGCATTGCTGCAGTGCATCTTAACTCCATATAACTCCTAACTCCATATACCTGCCTTTGGCCCATATCTCTTAATATCTTTGATTAACAAAAATCTATCTATCTCAGATTTAAAATTAACAACTGTTCTAGCTTCAACTGCTGTTTGTGGGAGTGAGTTCCAAACCTCTATCACCCTTTGCGTGAAGAAGTGCTTCCTAACATCTCTCCTGAACGGTCTGCTCCTAATATTTAGACTATGCCCCCTAGTATTTGAATCTCCAACCAGTGGAAATAGTTTATCTTTATCTAGCCTGTCTTTTCCTGTTAATATCTTGAAGACTTCGATCAGATCACCCCTTAACCTTCTAAATTCTAGCGAAAACAGACCTAATTTGTGTCATCTTTCCTCGTAACTTAACCCCTGTAGTCCAGGTATCATTCTTGTAAATCTACATTGCACTCCCTCCAAGGCCAATATATCCCTCCTAAGGTGTGGTGCCCAGAACTGCTCACAGTACTCCAAGTGGGGTCTAACCAGGGTTTTGTACAGCTGCAGCATAACCTCTGTGTCTTTATACTCCAATCCTTTGGATATAAAGGCTAGCATTCCATTAGCCTTTTTGATTATTTTCTGCACTTGCTTGTAGCATTTTAAAGATCTATGCACCTGAACCCCCAAGTCTCTTTGGACATCCACTGTACTTAACCTCTTCCCATTTAGAAAGTACCCTGCTCTTTCCTTTTTTGGTCCAAAATGGATAACCTCACACTTGCCCACAGTGAAATCCATCTGCCACAGTTTTGCCCACTCACCTAGTCTGTCAATATCTCCTTGCAATTTTATGCTATCATCTAGAGTGTCTACAAGGCCGCCTAACTTGTATCATCAGCAAATTTGGATCTATGACTTACTATGCCATCATCCAAGTCATTAATGAATTATGTGAATAATTGAGGTCCCAACACAGATCCCTGTGGGACACCACTAGTCACATCCTGCCAATCGGAGTACTTACCCATTATCCCCACTCTCTGTCGCCTACCACTCAACCAACTTCCTAATCATGTCAATAATTTGCCCTCAACTCCGTGGGCTTCTACCTTAGTTAACAGTCTCTTATGTGGGACTTTATCAAATGCCTTCTGGAAGTCCATATAAATAACATCCATAGACATTCCCCTGTCCACTACCTTAGTCACCTCTTCAAAAAATTCAATGAGATTTGTCAGGCATGACTTTCCCATCATGAATCCATGCTGGCTGTCCCTGATTAACTGAAATTTTTCTAGGTGTTCAGTCACCCTATCCTTGATTATAGACTCCAGCAACTTGCCCACCACAGATGTCAGGCTAACTGGTTTGTAATTTCCTTGGTTCCCCCTTTCACCCTTCTTAAAAAGTGGAGTGACATGTGCAACTTTCCAATCTAGAGGGACCACTCCTGAATCTAGGGAACTCTGAAAGACTGTAGTTAGGGCATCTACAATGTGCTCCCCTACTTCCTTTAACACCCTCGGATGGAAACCATCAGGTCCTGGGGATCTCTCACTCTTTAGTTCCATTAATTTCCTTGTTACTGATGATTTACTTATGTTAATTGTATTAAGTCTCTGTCCCCTATCGGCTATTAATTTTTTCGGGGCTTCTGGCAAGTTATCCTCCTTTTCAACTGTAAATATTGAGGCAAAGTAATTGTTCAACATGTCTGCCATTTCCCCATTATCAATGACAATATCTCCAGTTTCAGCTTTTAGTGGGCCTACATTGCTCTTGACCACCCGCTTTCCCTTTATGTAACTATAAAATTTCTTCTTATTGATTTTGATGTCTCTTGCAAGTTTCCTTTCATAATCTCATTTAGTAGCTCTTATAAGCTGCTTTGTGACCCTTTGCTGGTCTTTGTATCGATCCCATTCGGCCGGATCTGTGCTGCGTTTTGCATTTTTGTAAGCCCTTTCTTTTTGTTTTATGCTATCCCTAATCTCTTTAGTTGTCCATGGCTGTTTTTTCTGTGAAGTGGAGCTTTTTGCTCTCGGGGGTATATACTCCCTCTGTATTTCGTTAAATGTTTCTTCAAATATTCTCCACTGTTCTTCAGTCCTTTGACCCATTAACAGATCTACCCAGTTTACCGTGGACAGTCTCTGTCTCATCCCAGTCAAGTCAGCCTTTACCCAAGTCTAAAATTCTAGTAGCTGATTCGTGCTTTTCACTTTCAAACGCTACCTTGAATTCGATCATGTTGTGATCACTATTTAGTATTTAGCCTTTAGTATGGTTTGCTGCACAACATGCAGACGAATAAACCTAACTCACTAGACAGTGATGCCAGGAACTTAGAAATAACTGGAATGAAAGCTCATTGGGATAAGCGGAACCGACAGATCAAAGTTCCTGAATATCCTCCTGTGTGTTTTGTTTAAAGTCCTTTCCACAACAGGAACCTGCACCTTTAATGGAGTAAAACATCCCCTCCCCCAGTTCACAGGAGCATTATCAATTAAAATTTGACACAGGTCAAATTAGGACAGGTGAGCAAAGCTTGGCCAAAGACGTAGGTTTTAAGGAGGGTTTTGAAGAAGGAGAGAGAGGTAGAGAGGTGGAGAGGTTTAGGGAGGGAATTCCAGAGCTTAGGGCCCAGGCAGTTGAAGGCACGGCCGCCAATGGTGGAGCGATTAAAATCGGAAATACTTGAGGCCAGAATTAGAGAAGCACCGAGACCTTGGAGATTTGTGGGATTGGAGGAGGTGACAAAGATAGGGAGGGGCGAGGCCATGGAGGAATTTGAAAACAGGGATGAGAATTTTAAAATTGTGGTGTTGTCAGACTAGAGCCAATGGAGGTCAGTGAGCAGAGTGGAAAAGCCAACAAGAACAGTAGATGGCACTGCAGGACAGAGCCCAATATCAGATGTGTTCAATCTTACCTGATACCCTCTCGGTTCTGCTATCATCTATTGCAAATGCTTTTTGCACCTTCTGTGTTTCTACAGCCTTTTTAATAATATGGAGACCAAAACTGTAGACAGAACTCCAAGTGTGGTCAAACCAAGGTTCAATACAAGCTCAACAAATGTTCTGTGCTTTTCAATAATATCTCTCTAGAAATGAATCCCATTGCTTGGTTTGTATTTTTATGGCTTGATTAACCTGTGTTGCTAGTATCGGCGACCACGCTCTGGAAGTGGGTCAAGAGTTCACCTACCGAGGCTCAACTACCACCAGTAATCTGTCTCTCGATGCAGAAATCAACAAGCGCATGGGAAAGGCATTCGCTGCGATGTCCAGACTGGCCAAGAGGGTGTGGGAAAATGGCGCACTGACACAGAACACAAAAGTCCGAGTGTATCAGGCCTGTGTCCTCAGTACCTTGCTCTAGGGCAGCGAGGCCTGGACAACGTATGTCAGCCAAGAGCGACGTCTCAATTCATTCCATCTTTGCTGCCTCCGGAGAATCCTTGGCATCAGGTGGCAGGACTGTGTCTCCAACACAGAAGTCCTCGAGGTGGCCAACATCCCCAGCATATACACCCTACTGAGCCAGCGGCGCTTGAGATGGCTTGGCCATGTGAGTCGCATGGAAGATGGCAGGATCCCCAAGGACACATTGTACAGTGAGCTCGTCACTAGTATCAGACCCACCGGCCGTCCATGTCTCCGCTTTAAAGACGTCTGCAAACGCGACATGAAGTCCTGTGACATTTATCACAAGTCGTGGGAGTCAGTTGCCAGTGATCGCCAGAGCTGGCGGACAGTCATAAAGGCGGTGCTAAAGCGTGGCGAGTCGAAGAGATTTAGCAGCTGGCAGGAAAAAAGACAGAAGTGCAAGGAGAGAGCCAACTGTGTAACAGCCCCGACAACCAATTTTATCTGCAGCGCCTGTGGAAGAGTCTGTCACTCTAGAATTGGCCTTTATAGCCACTCCAGGCGCTGCTTCACAAACCACTGACCACCTCCACGCGCTTACTCATTGTCTCTCGAAACAAGGAGGCCAAAGAAGAAGAAGAAGAAGATTGTGATGCTAATGATTTGTGATTTTGTGCCCCAATCCCATTTCTCCTTTACCCCATGTAGATACTCATTTTCCAAGGAGTAAGACTTTAAAAGAACTGATTTGATTGGAAAGCAAGGACCTGTTTCCCCGAGCGGAGAGGTCAATTACCAGGGGGCACAGATCTAAGGTGATTGATGGAAGGATTAGAGGGGAGATAAGGAAAAACTTTTACATCCAGAGGGTGGTGAGTGTCTGGAATTCACTGCCCAGATCAGTGGTGGAGACAGAAACCCTCAACTCATTTATAAGGTACCTGGAGCTGCACCTGAAGTGCTGTAACCTGCAAAGCTATGGAGAAGGTGCTGGAAGGTGGGATTAGATTGGACAGTTAGTTTTTTCAGCTGGCCCAGATACAATGGTCTGAATGGCTTCTTTCTGTGCCATAACTTTTCTATGGTTCTATGATTTACATGAGCTGTCTTGTTCATTTATCTCCTGTTCATGCTAGCAGTTGTGGTTCAGTTGGTAGAAATGTGAGCACAAAAATCTAGGCAGCTGCTCCCAGTGCAGTACAGACGGAGTGCTGCACTGTTGGAGGGTCAGTACTGAGGGAGTGCTGCACTGTCGGAGGGTCAGTACTGAGGGAGTGCTGCACTGTCAGAGGGTCAGTACTGAGGGAGTGCTGCACTGTCAGAGGGTCAGTACTGAAGGAGTGCTGCACTGTCGGAGGGTCAGTACTGAGGGAGTGCTGCACTGTCGGAGGGTCAGTACTGAGGGAGCACTGCACTGTCAGAGGGGCAGTACTGAGGGAGTGCTGCACTGTCAGAGGGTCAGTACTGAGGGAGTTCTGCACTGTCGGAGGGGCAGTACTGAGGGAGTGCTGCACTGTCGGAGGGTCAGTACTGAGGGAGTGCTGCACTGTCAGGGGGCAGTACTGAGGGAGTGCTGCACTGTCGGAGGGGCAGTACTGAGGGAGTGCTGCACTGTCGGAGGGTCAGTACTGAGGGAGTGCTGCACTGTCGGAGGGTCAGTACTGAGGGAGTGCTGCACTGTCAGAGGGGCAGTACTGAGGGAGTGCTGCACTGTCGGAGGGGCAGTACTGAGGGAGTGCTGCACTGTCGGAGGGTCAGTACTGAGGGAGTGCTGCACTGTCAGAGGGGCAGTACTGAGGGAGTGCTGCACTGTCGGAGGGGCAGTACTGAGGGAGTGCTGCACTGTCGGAGGGGCAGTACTGAGGGAGTGCTGCGCTGTCAGGCTGCTGCCTTTCAGAGGAGACGTTAAATCAAGGCCACATCTGTTCTCTCTGGTGGACTTAAATTATTACATGGAACTATTTTGAAGATGTTCTTCCAGGGTCCAACATATATCCCTCAATCAACATCATAAAAACAGATTATTCGGTCATTATCACATTCCTGTTTGTGGGATCTTGCTATGTGCAATTTGGCTGCCACGTTTCCTGCATTGCAACAGTGACTACACTTCAAAAGCACTCCATTGACTGTGAGGTGCTTTGGGATGTCCTAGAATCATAGAATGTTTAAGGCACAGAAAGAGGCCACTTGGCCCATCGTGTCTGTGCCGGCCAAAAAACGATCCACTATTCTAATCCCACGTTCCGGCATTTGGTCCGTAGCCCTGCAGATTACAGCACTTGAGGTGCATATCCAGACTCCTTTTGAATGAGTTGAGCGTCTCTGCCTCAACTACCCTTTCAGGCAGTGAGTTCCAGACCGCCACCACCCTCTGGGTGAAAAAGCTTTTCCTCATCTCTCCTCTGATCTTTCTGCCAATCACTTTAAATCTATGCCCCCTCATCACTGACCTATCTGCTAAGGTGAACAGACCCGTCACCTCCACTCTATTCAGGCCCCTCAAAATTTTGTACATTTTAATCAGATCTCCCCTCAGCTTTCTCTGTTCCAAGGAGAACAACCCCAGCCTACCCAATCTTTCCTCATAGCTGCATTTTTCCAGTCCTGGCAACATCCTCGTAAATCTCCTCTGTACCTTCTCCAGTGCAATTACATCCTTTCTGTAATGAGGTGACCAGAACTGCACACAGTACTCAAGTTGTAGCCTAACCACTCATTTATAAAGTTCCAGTATAACCTCCCTGCTCTTATATTCTATACCTTGGCTAATAAAGGAAAGGATTTCATATGCCTTCGTAACCACCTTATCGACCTGTCCTGTTACCTTCAGGGATCTGTGGACATTCACTCCAAGCTCCCTCACTTCCTCGACACTTCTCAGTATTTTCCCATTAATCGTGTATTCCTTTGCCTTGTTTGACCGCCCCAAATGCATCACCTCACACTTCTCCAAGTTGAATTCCATTTGTCACTTTTCTGCCCATCTGACCAGACCATCAATATCTTCCTGCAGCCTACTGCTATCCTCCTCGCTATCTACCACACGGCCAATCTTTCTGTTGTCCGCAAACTTCTTGATCATGCCCCCTACATTTACGTCCAAATCATTAATATATACCCCAAAAAGCAGGGGACCCAGCACTGAGCCCTACGGAACGCCACTGGAAACAGCCCTCCAGTCGCTAAAACACCCGTCAAAAATTACCCTTTGTTTCCTGTCACTGAGCCAATTTTGTATCCACTTTGCTGCATTTCCCTGGATCCGATGGGATTTTATTTTTAAACCAGTCTTCCATGTGGGACCTTGTCAAAAACCTTGCTAAAATCCATGTAAACTACATCAACTGCATTACCCTCATCTATCTTCCTTGTTACTTCTTCAAAAAATTCAATCAAGTTGGTCAAACAAGATCTTCCCTTAACAAATCCACGCTGATGAGCCTTGATTACCTGTGCCTTTCTAAGTGACAGTTTATCCTGCCTCTCAGAATAGATTCCAATCATTTGCCCACTACTGAGGTTAGACTGATTGGCCTGTAATTATTTGGTCTATCCTTCTCTTCCTTTTTAAATATGTGGCTTCCGAGCATTGACATGCTGTTCTCTCTTCGCCAGCTACAGGAGAAATGCCACGAACAACAGATGCCCCTCTACGTTGCTTTCATTGATCTCACCAAAGCCTTTGACCTCGTCAGCAGACGTGGTCTCTTCAGACTACTAGAAAAGATTGGATGTCCACCAAAGCTACTAAGTATCATCACCTCATTCCATGACAATATGAAAGGCACAATTCAGCATAGCGGTGCCTCATCAGACCCCTTTCCTATCCTGAGTGGCGTGAAACAGGGCTGTGTTCTCGCACCGACACTGTTTGGGATCTTCTTCTCCCTGCTGCTCTCACATGCGTTCAAGTCTTCAGAAGAAGGAATTTTCCTCCACACAAGATCAGGTGGCAGGTTGTTCAACCTTGCCCGCCCAAGAGCGAAGACCAAAGTACGGAAAGTCCTCATCAGGGAGCTCCTCTTTGCTGACGATGCTGCATTAACATCCCACACTGAAGAGTGTCTGCAGAGACTCATCGACAGGATTGTGGCTGCCTGCAACGAATTTGGCCTCACCATCAGCCTCAAGAAAACAAACATCATGGGACAGGATGTCAGAAATGCTCCATCCATCAATATCAGCGACCACGCTCTGGAAGTGGTTCAAGAGTTCACCTACCGAGGCTCAACTATCATCAGTAACCTGTCTCTCGATGCAGAAATCAACAAGTGCATGGGAAAGGCTTCCACTGCTATGTCCAGACTGGCCAAGAGAGTGTGTGGAAAATGGCGCACTGACACGGAACATAAAAGTCCGAGTGTATCAAGCCTGTGTCCTCAGCACCTTGCTGTACGGCAGCGAGGCCTGGACAACGTATGTCAGCCAAGAGCAACGTCTCAATTCATTTCATCTTTGCTGCCTCCGGAGAATCCTTGGCATCGGGTGGCAGGACCGTATCTCCAACGCAGAAGTCCTCGAGGCGGCCAACATCCCCAGCATATGCACCCTACTGAGCCAGCGGCGCTTGAGATGGCTTGGCCATGTGAGCCGCATGGAAGATGGCAGGATCCCCAAGGACACATTGCACAGCGAGCTCGTCACTGGTATCAGACCCACCAGCCGTCCATGTCTCCGCTATAAAGACGTCTGCAAACGCGACATGAAGTCCTGTGACATTTATCACAATTCGTGGGAGTCAGTTGCCAGTGATCGCCAGAGCTGGCGGACAGTCATAAAGGCGGGGCTAAAGTGTGGCGCGTTGAAGAGATTTAGCAGTTGGCAGGAAAAAAGACAGAAGCGCAAGGAGAGAGCCAACTGTGTAACAGCCCCGACAACCAATTTTATCTGCAGCGCCTGTGGAAGAGTCTGTCACTCTAGAATTGGCCTTTATAACCACTCCAGGCGCTGCTTCACAAACCACTGACCACCTCCAGACGCTTACCCATTGTCTCTCGAGACAAGGAGGCCAAAGAAGAAGAAGACAACGTTAGCAGTTCTCCAATCCTCCGGCACCACACCTGTATCCAGTGAGGACTGGAAAATGATGGTCAGACCTTCCGTTATTTCCTCTCTTGCTTCTTTTAACAGCCTGAGGTACATTTCACCTGTCCCTGGTGATTTTTCAACATTCAAGGATGCTAATCCCATTAATACATCCTCTCTCCCTATGTTTATCACATCCAATACTTCACACTCCTCCTCCTTAACTACAGTATCCGTAGTTTGTGAAGACAGATGCAAAGTATTCATGAAGAACAGTCCTGTAGTTGTGCAAGGCACTATATAAATGGAGGTCTTTCTCTTTCTTATCTGAACCATGCTTCAGCTTGATATTAAACCTGGTCTTAATTAAGTGCAGGAAATCAACATGTAATTAAGATGATGTTGACCAGCAAAGCAGTTGAAGATCTTCACTGACCTGATATGTTGTGTTTTAATTTGATGTCAGGCGACCCATGGATTGTTTAACACCAGGTCCGGATAGACGACAGACTTGTTCAGTAAAATTCCTTCTTATGATGTAACTCGTTGAGTTAAAAGAAAGAAAACATTTATGCAACACCTTTCCAGTCCTCAGCACATCTCGATATTCTTCACAGCCAATGAAGTGCTTTGAAGGGTAGACACTATTTTCATGTCGGCAAATGCAGCAGCCAAATTGTACATAGCAAGATCCCACAAAAAGCAGTGAGAGAAATAACTCGATAATCTGTTTCAGTGACATTGATTGAGGGATTAATGTTGATCAGGACACTGGGGAGAACTCCCCTGCTCAGCTTCGGAATACTGGCCATGGGATCTTTAACATCCACCTGGGAGGGCTGACAGGGCCTCAGTATAATGTCTCATCCGAAAGACGGCACCTCCAACAGTGCAGCACTCTCTCAGTACTGACCCTCCGACAGTGCAGCACTCTCTCAGTACTGACCCTCTGACAGTGCAGCACTCCCTCAGTACTGACCCTCTGACAGTGCAGACCTCTCTCAGTACTGACCCTCTGACAGTGCAGCACTCTCTCAGTACTGACCCTCTGACAGTGCAGCACTCCCTCAGTACTGACCCTCTGACAGTGCAGACCTCTCTCAGTACTGACCCTCCAACAGTGCAGCACTCTCTCAGTACTGACCCTCTGACAGTGCAGCACTCTCTCAGTACTGAGCCTCCAACAGTGCAGCACTCTCTCAGTACAGACCCTCTGACAGTGCGGCACTCTCTCAGTACTGACCCTCTGACAGTGCAGCACTCTCTCAGTACTGACCCCCTGACAGTGCAGCACTCCCTCAGTTCTGACCCTCCAACAGTGCAGGACTCTCTCAGTACTGACCCTCTGACAGTGCAGCACTCTCTCAGTACTGACCCTCTGACAGTGCAGAACTCTCTCAGTACTGACCCTCTGACAGTGCAGCACTCTCTCAGTACTGACCCTCTGCCAGTGCAGCACTCCCTCAGTACTGACCCTCCAACAGTGCAGCACTCTCTCAGTACTGACCCTCTGACAGTGCAGCACTCTCTCAGTACTGACCCTCTGACAGTGCAGCACTCTCTCAGTACTGACCCTCTGACAGTGCAGCACTCCCTCAGTACTGACCCTCCAACAGTGCAGCACTCTCTCAGTACTGACCCTTTGACAGTGCAGCGCTCTCTCAGTACTGACCCTCTGACAGTGCATCACTCTCTCAGTACTGACCCTCTGACAGTGCAGCACTCCCTCAGTACTGACCCTCCAACAGTGCAGCACTCTCTCAGTACTGACCCTCTGACAGTGCAGCACTCCCTCAGTACTGACCCTCTGACAGTGCAGCACTCTCTCAGTACTGACCCTCTGACAGTGCATCACTCTCTCAGTACTGACCCTTTGACAGTGCAGCACTCCCTCAGTACTGACACTCCAACAGTGCAGCACTCTCTCAGTACTGACCCTCTGCCAGTGCAGCACTCTCTCAGTACTGACCCTCTGACAGTGCAGCACTCCCTCAGTACTGACACTCCAACAGTGCAGCACTCTCTCAGTACTGACCCTCTGACAGTGCAGCACTCTCTCAGTACTGACCCTCTGACAGTGCAGCACTCTCTCAGTACTGACCCTCTGACAGTGCATCACTCTCTCAGTACTGACCCTTTGACAGTGCAGCACTCCCTCAGTACTGACACTCCAACAGTGCAGCACTCTCTCAGTACTGACCCTCTGCCAGTGCAGCACTCTCTCAGTACTGACCCTCTGACAGTGCAGCACTCCCTCAGTACTGACACTCCAACAGTGCAGCACTCTCTCAGTACTGACCCTCTGACAGTGCAGCACTCTCTCAGTACTGACCCTCTGACAGTGCAGCACTCCCTCAGTTCTGACCCTCCAACAGTGCAGCACTCTCTCAGTACTGACCCTCTGACAGTGCAGCACTCTCTCAGTACTGACCCTCTGACAGTGCAGAACTCTCTCAGTTCTGACCCTCTGACAGTGCAGCACTCTATCAGTACTGACCCTCTGACAGTGCAGCACTCCCTCAGTACTGACCCTCCAACAGTGCAGCACTCTCTCAGTACTGACCCTCTGACAGTGCAGCACTCTCTCAGTACTGACCCTCCAACAGTGCAGCACTCTCTCAGTACTGACCCTCTGGCAGTGCAGCACTCTCTCAGTACTGACCCTCTGACAGTGTAGCACTCTCTCAGTACTGACCCCCTGACAGTGCAGCACTCCCTCAGTTCTGACCCTCCAACAGTGCAGGACTCTCTCAGTACTGACCCTCTGACAGTGCAGCACTCTCTCAGTACTGACCCTCTGACAGTGCAGAACTCTCTCAGTACTGACCCTCTGACAGTGCAGCACTCTCTCAGTACTGACCCTCTGACAGTGCAGCACTCCCTCAGTACTGACCCTCCAACAGTGCAGCACTCTCTCAGTACTGACCCTCCAACAGTGCAGCACTCTCTCAGTACTGACCCTCTGACAGTGCGGCACTCTTTCAGTACTGACCCTCTGCCAGTGCAGCACTCCCTCAGTACTGACCCTCCAACAGTGCAGCACTCTCTCAGTACTGACCCTCTGACAGTGCAGCACTCTCTCAGTACTGACCCTCTGACAGTGCAGCACTCCCTCAGTACTGACCCTCTGAAAGTGCAGAACTCTCTCAGTACTGACCCTCTGACAGTGCATCACTCTCTCAGTACTGACCCTCTGACAGTGCAGCACTCCCTCAGTACTGACCCTCCAACAGTGCAGCACTCTCTCAGTACTGACCCTCTGACAGTGCAGCACTCCCTCAGTACTGACCCTCTGACAGTGCAGTACTCCCTCAGTACTGACCCTCTGACAGTGCAGCACTCTCTCAGTACTGACCCTCTGACAGTGCATCACTCTCTCAGTACTGACCCTTTGACAGTGCAGCACTCCCTCAGTACTGAAACTCCAACAGTGCAGCACTCTCTCAGTACTGACCCTCTGCCAGTGCAGCACTCTCTCAGTACTGACCCTCTGACAGTGCAGCACTCTCTCAGTACTGACCCTCTGACAGTGCAGCACTCTCTCAGTACTGACCCTCTGACAGTGCACCACTCCCTCAGTTCTGACCCTCCAACAGTGCAGCACTCTCTCAGTACTGACCCTCTGACAGTGCAGCACTCTCTCAGTACTGACCCTCTGACAGTGCAGAACTCTCTCAGTACTGACCCTCTGACAGTGCAGCACTCTCTCAGTACTGACCCTCTGACAGTGCAGCACTCCCTCAGTACTGACCCTCCAACAGTGCAGCACTCTCTCAGTACTGACCCTCTGACAGTGCAGCACTCTCTCAGTACTGAGCCTCCAACAGTGCAGCACTCTCTCAGTACAGACCCTCTGACAGTGCGGCACTCTCTCAGTACTGACCCTCTGACAGTGCAGCACTCTCTCTGTACTGACCCCCTGACAGTGCAGCACTCCCTCAGTTCTGACCCTCCAACAGTGCAGGACTCTCTCAGTACTGACCCTCTGACAGTGCAGCACTCTCTCAGTACTGACCCTCTGACAGTGCAGCACTCTCTCAGTACTGACCCTCTGACAGTGCAGCACTCCCTCAGTACTGACCCTCCAACAGTGCAGCACTCTCTCAGTACTGACCCTCTGACAGTGCAGCACTCTCTCAGTACTGACCCTCCAACAGTGCAGCACTCTCTCAGTACTGACCCTCTGACAGTGCGGCACTCTTTCAGTACTGACCCTCTGCCAGTGCAGCACTCCCTCAGTACTGACCCTCCAACAGTGCAGCACTCTGTCAGTACTGACCCTCTGCCAGTGCAGCACTCCCTCAGTACTCACCCTCCGACTGTGCGGCACTCCCTCAGTACTGACCCTCCGACAGTGCAGCACTCCCTCAGTACTGACCCTCTGACAGTGAAGCATTCTCTCAGGACTGACCCTCCGACAGTGCAGCACTCTCTCCGTACTGACCTACTGACAGTGCAACACTCCCTCAGTACTGACCCTCCGACAGTGCAGCACTCTCTCAGTACTGACCCTCTGACAGTGCAGCACTCTCTCAGTACTGACCCTCCGACTGTGCAGCACTCCCTCAGTACTGACCCTCTGACAGTGCAGCATTCTCTCAGTACTGACCCTCTGACAGTGCAGCAATCCCTCAGTACTGACCCTCTGACAGTGCAGCACTCTCTCAGTACTGACCCACTGACAGTGCAGCACTCACTCAGTAGTGACCCTCTGACAGTGCAGCACTCTCTCAGTACTGACCCTCTGACAGTGCAGCACTCTCTCAGGACTGCCCCTCTGCCAGTGCAGCACTCCCTCAGTACTGACCATCCAACAGTGCAGCACTCTCTCAGTACTGACCCTCCAACAGTGCAGCACTCTCTCAGTACTGACCCTCTGACAGTGCAGCACTCTCTCAGTACTGACCCTCTGACAGTGCAGCACTCTCTCAGTACTGACCCTCTGCCAGTGCAGCACTCCCTCAGTACTGACCCTCCAACAGTGCAGCACTCTCTCAGTACTGACCCTCCGACAGTGCAGCACTCTCTCAGTACTGACCCTCTGGCAGTGCAGCACTCACTCAGTACTGACCCTCTGACAGTGCAGCACTCTCTCAGTACTGACCCTCTGCCAGTGCAGCGCTCCCTCAATACTGACCCTCTGACAGTGCAGCACTCCCTCAGTACTGACCCTCCAACAGTGCAGCACTCTCTCAGTACTGAGCCTCTGACAGTGCAGCACTCCCTCAGTACTGACCCTCCAACAGTGCAGCACTCTCTCAGTAGTGACCCTCTGACAGTGCAGAACTCTCTCAGTAGTGACCCTCTGACAGTGCAGCACTCTCTCAGTACTGACCCTCTGACAGTGCAGACTATCTCAGTACTGACCCTCTGACAGTGCAGCACTCTCTCAGTACTGACCCTCTGACATTGCAGCACTCCCTCAGTACTGACCCTCCAACAATGCAGCACTCTCTCAATACTGACCCTCTGACAGTGCAGCACTCACTCAGTACTGACCCTCTGACAGTGCAGCACTCCCTCAGTACTGACCCTCTGACAGTGCAGCATTCTCTCAGGACTGACCCTCCGACAGTGCAGCACTCTCTCAGTACTGACCCTCTGCCTGTGCAGCACTCCCTCAGTACTGACCCTCTGACAGTGCAGCACTCTCTCAGTACTGACCCTCTGACAGTGCAGCAATCCCTCAGTACTGACCCTCTGACAGTGCAGCACTCTCTCAGTACTGACCCTCTGACAGTGCAACACTCCCTCAGTACTGACCCTCCGACAGTGCAGCACTCTCTCAGTACTGACCCTCAGTGCAGCACTCCCTCAGTACTGACCCTCTGACAGTGCAGCACTCCCTCAGTACTGGCCCTCCAACAGTGCAGCACTCTCAGTACTGACCCTCTGACAGTGCAGCACTCCCTCAGTACTGACCCTCCAACAGTGCAGCACTCTCTCAGTAGTGACCCTCTGACAGTGCAGAACTCTCTCAGTAGTGACCCTCTGACAGTGCAGAACTCTCTCAGTAGTGACCCTGTGACAGTGCAGCACTCTCTCAGTACTGACCCTCTGACAGTGCAGACTCTCTCAGTACTGACCCTCTGACAGTGCAGCACTCTCTCAGTACTGACCCTCTGCCAGTGCAGCACTCCCTCAGTACTGACCCTCCAACAGTGCAGCACTCTCTCAGTACTGACCCTCTGACAGTGCAGCACACTCTCAGTACTGACCCTCTGACAGTGCAGCACTCTCTCAGTACTGACCCTCTGACAGTGCAGCACTCTCGCAGTACTGACCCTCCGACAGTGCAGCACTCTCTCAGTACTGACCCTCTGACAGTGCAGCACTCTCTCAGTACTGACCCTCTGCCAGTGCAGCACTCCCTCAGTACTGACCCTCCAACGGTGCAGCACTCTGTCAGTACTGACCCTCTGACAGTGCAGCACTCCTTCAGTACTGACCCTCCGACTGTGCGGCACTCTCTCAGTACTGACCCTCTGACAGTGCAGACTCTCTCAGTACTGACCCTCTGACAGTGCAGCACTCCCTCAGTACTGACCCTCCAACAGTGCAGCACTCCCTCAGTACTGACCCTCCAACAGTGCAGCACTCTCTCAGTACAGACCCTCTGACAGTGCAGCACTCTCTCAGTACTGACCCTCTGACAGTGCAGCACTCTCTCAGTCCTGACCCTCTGACAGTGCAGCACTCTCGCAGTACTGACCCTCCAACAGTGCAGCACTCTCTCAGAACTGAACCTCTGACAGTGCAGCACTCTCTCAGTACTGACCCTCTGCCAGTGCAGCACTCCCTCAGTACTGACCCTCCAACAGTGCAGCACTCTGTCAGTACTGACCCTCTGACAGTGCAGCACTCCCTCAGAACTGACCCTCCGACTGTGCAGCACTCCCTCAGTACTGACCCTCCGACAGTGCAGCACTCCCTCAGTACTGACCCTCTGACAGTGCAGCATTCTCTCAGTACTGACCCTCCGACAGTGCAGCACTCTCTCAGTACTGACCCTCTGCCAGTGCAGCACTCACTCAGTCCTGACCCTCTGACAGTGCAGCACTCTCTCAGTACTGACCCTCTGACAGTGCGGCAATCCCTCAGTACTGACCCTCTGACAGTGAAGCACTCTCTCAGTACTGACCCTCTGACAGTGCAGCACTCCATCAGTACTGACCCTCTTACAGTGCAGAACTCTCTCAGTACTGACCCTCTGACAGTGAATCACTCTCTGAGTACTGACCCTCTGACAGTGCAGCACTCCCTCAGTACTGACCCTCCAACAGTGCAGCACTCTCTCAGTACTGACCCTCTGACAGTGCAGCACTCTCTCAGTACTGACCCTCTGACATTGCAGCACTCTCTCAGTACTGACCCTCCAACAGTGCAGCACTCTCTCAGTACTGACCCTCTGACAGTGCAGCACTCCCTCAGTACTGACCCTCCAACAGTGCAGCACTCTCTCAGTACTGACCCTCTGACAGTGCAGCACTCTCTCAGTACTGACCCTCTGATAGTGCAGAACTCTCTCAGTACAGACCCTCTGACAGTGCAGCACTCTCTCAGTACTGACCCTCTGTCAGTGCAGCACTCCCTCAGTACTGACCCTCCAACAGTGCAGCACTCTCTCAGTACTGACCCTCTGACAGTGCAGCACTCCCTCAGTACTGACCCTCCAACAGTGCAGCACTCTCTCAGTACTGACCCTCTGACAGTGCAGCACTCTCTCAGTACTGACCCTCTGACAGTGCAGCACTCCCTCAGTACTGACCCTCTGACAGTGCAGCACTCTCTCAGTACTGACCCTCCAACAGTGCAGCACTCTCAGTACTGACCCTCTGACAGTGCAGCACTCTCTCAGTACTGACCCTCTGCCAGTGCAGCACTCCCTCAGTACTGACCCTCCAACAGTGCAGCACTCTGTCAGTACTGACCCTCTGACAGTGCAGCACTCCCTCAGTACTAACCCTCCGACAGTGCAGCACTCCCTCAGTACTGACCCTCTGACAGTGCAGCATTCTCTCAGTACTGACCCTCCGACAGTGCAGCACTCTCTCAGTACTGACCCTCGACCAGTGCAGCACTCCCTCAGTACTGACCCTCTGACAGTGCAGCACTCTCTCAGTACTAACCCTCTGACAGTGCAGCAATCCCTCAGTACTGACCCTCTGACAGTGCAGCACTCTCTCAGTACTGACCCTCTGACAGTGCAGCACTCCCTCAGTACTGACCCTCCGACAGTGCAGCACTCTCTCAGTACTGACCCTCTGACAGTGCAGCACTCCCTCAGTACTGACCCTCTGACAGTGCAGACCTCTCTCAGTACTGACCCTCCGACAGTGCAGCACTCTCTCAGTACTGACCCTCCGACAGTGCAGCACGCTCTCAGTACTGACCCTCTGACAGTGCAGCACTCCCTCAGTATTGACCCTCTGACAGTGCAGCACTCCCTCAGTACTGACCCTCTGACCGTGCAGCACTCTCTCAGTACTGACCCTCCGACAGTGCAGCACTCTCTCAATACTGACCCTCTGATAGTGCAGCACTCTCTCAGTACTGACCATCCAACAGTGCAGCACTCTCTCAGTACTGACCCTCCAACAGTGCAGCACTCTCTCAGTACTGACCCTCTGACAGTGCAGCACTCTCTCAGTACTGACCCTCTGACAGTGCAGCACTCCCTCAGTACTGACCCTCCAACAGTGCAGCACTCTCTCAGTACTGACCCTCCGACAGTGCAGCACTCCCTCAGTACTGACCCTCTGACAGTGCAGCACTCTCTCAGTACTGACCCTCTGATAGTGCAGCACTCCCTCAGTACTGACCCTCCGACTGTGTGGCACTCCCTCAGTACTGACCCTCCGACAGTGCAGCACGCTCTCAGTACTGACCCTCTGACAGTGCAGCACTCCCTCAGTACTGACCCTCTGACAGTGCAGCACTCCCTCAGTACTGACCCTCTGACAGTGCAGCACTCCCTCAGTACTGACCCTCTGACATTGCAGCACTCCCTCAGTACTGACCCTCCGACAGTGCAGCACGCTCTCAGTACTGACCCTCTGACAGTGCAGCACTCCCTCAGTACTGACCCTCTGACAGTGCAGCACTCCCTCAGTACTGACCCTCTGACAGTGCAGCACTCTCTCAGTACTGACCCTCTGACAGTGCAGCACTCTCTCAATACTGACCCTCTGATAGTGCAGCACTCTCTCAGTACTGACCCTCTGACAGTGCAGCACTCTCTCAGTACTGACCCTCCGACAGTGCAGCACTCTCTCAATACTGACCCTCTGATAGTGCAGCACTCTCTCAGTACTGACCATCCAACAGTGCAGCACTCTCTCAGTACTGACCCTCCAACAGTGCAGCACTCTCTCAGTACTGACCCTTTGACAGTGCAGTACTCTCTCAGTACTGACCCTCTGACAGTGCAGCACTCCCTCAGTACTGACCCTCCAACAGTGCAGCACTCTCTCAGTACTGACCCTCCGACAGTGCAGCACTCCCTCAGTACTGACCCTCTGACAGTGCAGCACTCTCTCAATACTGACCCTCTGATAGTGCAGCACTCTCTCAGTACTGACCCTCTGACAGTGCAGCACTCCCTCAGTACTGACCCTCCAACAGTGCAGCACTCTCTCAGTACTGACCCTCTGACAGTGCAGCACTCTCTCAGTACTGACCCTCTGACAGTGCAGCACTCTCTCAATACTGACCCTCTGATAGTGCAGCACTCTCTCAGTACTGACCCTCTGACAGTGCAGCACTCTCTCAGTACTGACCCTCCGACAGTGCAGCACTCTCTCAATACTGACCCTCTGATAGTGCAGCACTCTCTCAGTACTGACCATCCAACAGTGCAGCACTCTCTCAGTACTGACCCTCCAACAGTGCAGCACTCTCTCAGTACTGACCCTCCAATAGTGCAGCACTCTCTCAGTACTGACCCTCTGACAGTGCAGCACTCTCTCAGTACTGACCCTCTGACAGTGCATCACTCTCTCAGTACTGACCCTCCAACAGTGCAGCACTCTCTCAGTACTGACCCTCCAATAGTGCAGCACTCTCTCAGTACTGACCCTCTGACAGTGCAGCACTCTCTCAGTACTGACCCTCTGACAGTGCATCACTCTCTCAGTACTGACCCTCCAACAGTGCAGCACTCTCTCAGTACTGACCCTCCAATAGTGCAGCACTCTCTCAGTACTGACCCTCTGACAGTGCAGCACTCTCTCAGTACTGACCCTCTGACAGTGCAGCACTCTCTCAGTACTGACCCTCTGCCAGTGCAGCACTCCCTCAGTACTGACCCTCTGACAGTGCAGCACTCTGTCAGTACTGACCCTCTGACAGTGCAGCACTCCCTCAGTACTGACCCTCCAACTGTGTGGCACTACCTCAGTACTGACCCTCCGACAGTGCAGCACTCTCTCAGTACTGACCCTCTGACAGTGCAGCACTCTCTCAGTACTGACCCTCTGACAGTGCAGCACTCTCTCAATACTGACCCTCTGATAGTGCAGCACTCTCTCAGTACTGACCCTCTGACAGTGCAGCACTCTCTCAGTACTGACCCTCCGACAGTGCAGCACTCTCTCAATACTGACCCTCTGATAGTGCAGCACTCTCTCAGTACTGACCATCCAACAGTGCAGCACTCTCTCAGTACTGACCCTCCAACAGTGCAGCACTCTCTCAGTACTGACCCTCTGACAGTGCAGCACTCTCTCAGTACTGACCCTCTGACAGTGCAGCACTCCCTCAGTACTGACCCTCCAACAGTGCAGCACTCTCTCAGTACTGACCCTCCGACAGTGCAGCACTCCCTCAGTACTGACCCTCTGACAGTTCAGCACTCTCTCAATACTGACCCTCTGATAGTGCAGCACTCTCTCAGTACTGACCCTCTGACAGTGCAGCACTCCCTCAGTACTGACCCTCCAACAGTGCAGCACTCTCTCAGTACTGACCCTCTGACAGTGCAGCACTCTCTCAGTACTGACCCTCTGACAGTGCAGCACTCCCTCAGTACTGACCCTCCGACAGTGCAGCACTCCTTCAGTATTGACCCTCTGACAGTGCAGCATTCTCTCAGTACTGACCCTCCGACAGTGCAGCACTCTCTCAGTACTGTCCCTCTGCCAGTGCAGCACTCCCTCAGTACTGACCCTCTGACATTGCAGCACTCTCTCAGTACTGACCCTCTGACGGTGCAGCACTCTCTCAGTACTGACCCTCCGACATTGCAGCGCTCCCTCAGTACTGACCCTCCGACAGTGCAGCGCTTCCTCAGTATTGACACTCCGACAGTGCAGCACTCTCTCAGTATTGACCCTCTGACATTGCAGCACTCTCTCAGTACTGACCCTCTGACGGTGCAGCACTCCCTCAGTACTGACCCTCCGACATTGCAGCACTCCCTCAGTACTGACCCTCCAACAGTGCAGCACTCTCTCAATACTGACCCTCTGATAGTGCAGCACTCTCTCAGTACTGACCCTCTGACAGTGCAGCACTCTCTCAGTACTGACCCTCCTCAGTGCAGCACTCTCTCAATACTGACCCTCTGATAGTGCAGCACTCTCTCAGTACTGACCATCCAACAGTGCAGCACTCTCTCAGTACTGACCCTCCAACAGTGCAGCACTCTCTCAGTACTGACCCTCCAATAGTGCAGCACTCACTCAGTACTGACCCTCTGACAGTGCAGCACTCTCTCAGTACTGACCCTCTGACAGTGCATCACTCTCTCAGTACTGACCCTCCAACAGTGCAGCACTCTCTCAGTACTGACCCTCTGACAGTGCAGCACTCTCTCAGTACTGACCCTCTGCCAGTGCAGCACTCCCTCAGTACTGGCCCTCTGACAGTGCAGCACTCTGTCAGTACTGACCCTCTGACAGTGCAGCACTCCCTCAGTACTGACCCTCCGACTGTGTGGCACTACCTCAGTACTGACCCTCCGACAGTGCAGCACTCCCTCAGTCCTGACCCTCTGACAGTGCAGCATTCTCTCAGTACAGACCCTCCGACAGTGCAGCACGCTCTCAGTACTGACCCTCTGCCAGTGCAGCACTCCCTCAGTACTGACCCTCCAACAGTGCAGCACTCTCTCAGTACTGACCCTCCAACAGTGCAGCACTCTCTCAGTACTGACCCTCTGACAGTGCAGCACTCTCTCAGTACTGACCCTCTGACAGTGCAGCACTCTCTCAGTACTGACCCTCCAACAGTGCAGCACTCTCTCAGTACTGACCCTCTGCCAGTGCAGCACTCTCTCAGTACTGACCCTCTGCCAGTTCAGCACTCCCTGAGTACTGACCCTCTGACAGTGCAGCACTCTGTCAGTACTGACCCTCTGACAGTGCAGCACTCCCTCAGTCCTGACCCTCCGACTGTGTGGCACTCCCTCAGTACTGACCCACCGACAGTGCAGCACGCTCTCAGTACTGACCCTCTGCCAGTGCAGCACTCCCTCAGTACTGACCCTCTCACAGTGCAGCACTCTCTCAGTACTGACCCTCTGACAGTGCAGCACTCCCTCAGTACTGACCCTCTGACAGTGCAGGCCTCTCTCAGTACTGACCCTCTGACAGTGCAGCACTCTCTCAATACTGACCCTCTGATAGTGCAGCACTCTCTCAGTAGTAACCCTCTGACAGTGCAGCACTCTCTCAGTACTGACCCTCCAACAGTGCAGCACTCTCTCAGTACTGACCCTCTGACAGTGCAGCACTCTCTCAGTACTGACCATCCAACAGTGCAGCACTCTCTCAGTACTGACCCTCCGACAGTGCAGCACTCTCTCAGTACTGACCATCCAACATTGCAGCACTCTCTCAGTACTGACCCTCCAACAGTGCAGCACTCTCTCAGTACTGACCATCCAACAGTGCAGCACTCTCTCAGTACTGACCCTCCAACAGTGCGGCACTCTCTCAGTACTGACCCTCTGACAGTGCAGCACTCTATCAGTACTGACCCTCTGAGTGCAGCACTCCCTCAGTACTGACCCTCCAACAGTGCAGCACTCTCTCAGTACTGACCCTCTGACAGTGCAGCACTCTCTCAGTACTGACCCTCCAACAGTGCAGCACTCTCTCAGTACTGACCCTCCAACAGTGCAGCACTCTCTCAGTACTGACCCTCTGACAGTGCAGCACTCTGTCAGTACTGACCCTCTGACAGTGCAGCACTCCCTCCGTACTGACCCTCCGACTGTGTGGCACTACCTCAGTACTGACCCTCCGACAGTGCAGCACTCCCTCAGTACTGACCCTCTGACAGTGCAGCATTCTCTCAGTACAGACCCTCCGACAGTGCAGCACGCTCTCAGTACTGACCCTCTGCCAGTGCAGCACTCCCTCAGTAATGACCCTCTGACAGTGCAGCACTCTCTCAGTACTGACCCTCTGACAGTGCAGCAATCCCTCAGTACTGACCCTCTGACAGTGCAGCACTCCCTCAGTACTGACCCTCCGACAGTGCAGCACTCTCTCAGTACTGACCCTCTGTCAGTGCAGCACTCCCTCAGTACTGACCCTCTGACAGTGCAGACCTCTCTCAGTATTGACCCTCTGCCAGTGCAGCACTCCCTCAGTACTGACCCTCCAACAATGCAGCACTCTCTCAATACTGACCCTCTGACAGTGCAGCACTCTCTCAGTAGTGACCCTCTGACAGTGCAGCACTCTCTCAGTACTGACGATCTGACAGTGCAGCACTCTCTCAGTACTGACCCTCTGACAGTGCAGCACTCTCTCAGTACTAACCCTCTGCCAGTGCAGCACTCCCTCAGTACTGACCCTCCAACAGTGCAGCACTCTCTCAGTACTGACCCTCCAACAGTGCAGCACTCTCTCAGTACTGACCCTCTGACAGTGCAGCACTCTCTCAGTACTGACCCTCTGACAGTGCAGCACTCCCTGAGTACTGACCCTCTGACAGTGCAGCACTCTGTCAGTACTGACCCTCTGCCAGTGCAGCACTCTCTCAGTACTGACCCTCTGACAGTGCAGCACTCCCTCAGTACTGACCCTCTGACAGTGCAGCACTCTGTTAGTACTGACCCTCTGACAGTGCAGCACTCCCTCAGTACTGACCCTCCGACTGTGTGGCACTCCCTCAGTACTGACCCTCCGACAGTGCAGCACGCTCTCAGTACTGACCCTCCAATAGTGCAGCACTCTCTCAGTACTGACCCTCTGCCAGTGCAGCACTCTCTCAGTACTGACCCTCTGCCAGTGCAGCACTCCCTGAGCACTGACCCTCTGACAGTGCAGCACTCTGTCAGTACTGACCCTCTGACAGTGCAGCACTCCCTCAATACTGACCCTCCGACTGTGTGGCACTCCCTCAGTACTGACCCTCCGACAGTGCAGCACGCTCTCAGTACTGACCCTCTGCCAGTGCAGCACTCCCTCAGTACTGACCCTCTGACAGTGCAGCACTCTCTCAGTACTGACCCTCTGACAGTGCAGCACTCCCTCAGTACTGACCCTCTGACAGTGTAGGCCTCTCTCAGTACTGACCCTCTGACAGTGCAGCACTCTCTCAGTACTGACCCTCCAACAGTGCAGCACTCTCTCAGTACTGACCCTCTGACAGTGCAGCACTCTCTCAGTACTGACCATCCAACAGTGCAGCACTCTCTCAGTACTGACCCTCCAACAGTGCAGCACTCTCTCAGTACTGACCCTCTGACAGTGCAGCACTCTCTCAGTACTGACCCTCTGACAGTGCAGCACTCCCTCAGTTCTGACCCTCCAACAGTGCAGCACTCTCTCAGTACTGACCCTCCAACAGTGCAGCACTCTCTCAGTACTGACCCTCAGACAGTGCATCACTCTCTCAGTACTGACCCTCCAACAGTGCAGCACTCTCTCAGTACTGACCCTCTGACAGTGCAGCACTCTCTCAGTACTGACCCTCTGCCAGTGCAGCACTCCCTCAGTACTGACCCTCTGACAGAGCAGCACTCTGTCAGTACTGACCCTCTGACAGCGCAGCACTCCCTCAGTACTGACCCTCCGACTGTGTGGCACTACCTCAGTACTGACCCTCCGACAGTGCAGCACTCCCTCAGTACTGACCCTCTGACAGTGCAGCATTCTCTCAGTATAGACCCTCCGACAGTGCAGCACGCTCTCAGTACTGACCCTCTGCCAGTGCAGCACTCCCTCAGTACTGACCCTCCAACAGTGCAGCACTCTCTCAGTACTGACCCTCCAACAGTGCAGCACTCTCTCAGTACTGACCCTCTGACAGTGCAGCACTCCCTCAGTACTAACCCTCCGACAGTGCAGCACTCCCTCAGTACTGACCCTCTGACAGTGCAGCATTCTCTCAGTACTGACCCTCCGACAGTGCAGCACTCTCTCAGTACTGACCCTCGACCAGTGCAGCACTCCCTCAGTACTGACCCTCTGACAGTGCAGCACTCTCTCAGTACTAACCCTCTGACAGTGCAGCAATCCCTCAGTACTGACCCTCTGACAGTGCAGCACTCTCTCAGTACTGACCCTCTGACAGTGCAGCACTCCCTCAGTACTGACCCTCCGACAGTGCAGCACTCTCTCAGTACTGACCCTCTGACAGTGCAGCACTCCCTCAGTACTGACCCTCTGACAGTGCAGACCTCTCTCAGTACTGACCCTCCGACAGTGCAGCACTCTCTCAGTACTGACCCTCCGACAGTGCAGCACGCTCTCAGTACTGACCCTCTGACAGTGCAGCACTCCCTCAGTACTGACCCTCTGACAGTGCAGCACTCCCTCAGTACTGACCCTCTGACAGTGCAGCACTCTCTCAGTACTGACCCTCCGACAGTGCAGCACTCTCTCAATACTGACCCTCTGATAGTGCAGCACTCTCTCAGTACTGACCATCCAACAGTGCAGCACTCTCTCAGTACTGACCCTCCAACAGTGCAGCACTCTCTCAGTACTGACCCTCTGACAGTGCAGCACTCTCTCAGTACTGACCCTCTGACAGTGCAGCACTCCCTCAGTACTGACCCTCCAACAGTGCAGCACTCTCTCAGTACTGACCCTCCGACAGTGCAGCACTCCCTCAGTACTGACCCTCTGACAGTGCAGCACTCTCTCAATACTGACCCTCTGATAGTGCAGCACTCTCTCAGTACTGACCCTCTGATAGTGCAGCACTCCCTCAGTACTGACCCTCCGACTGTGTGGCACTCCCTCAGTACTGACCCTCCGACAGTGCAGCACGCTCTCAGTACTGACCCTCTGACAGTGCAGCACTCCCTCAGTACTGACCCTCTGACAGTGCAGCACTCCCTCAGTACTGACCCTCTGACAGTGCAGCACTCCCTCAGTACTGACCCTCTGACATTGCAGCACTCCCTCAGTACTGACCCTCCGACAGTGCAGCACGCTCTCAGTACTGACCCTCGACAGTGCAGCACTCCCTCAGTACTGACCCTCTGACAGTGCAGCACTCCCTCAGTACTGACCCTCTGACAGTGCAGCACTCTCTCAGTACTGACCCTCTGACAGTGCAGCACTCTCTCAATACTGACCCTCTGATAGTGCAGCACTCTCTCAGTACTGACCCTCTGACAGTGCAGCACTCTCTCAGTACTGACCCTCTGACAGTGCAGCACTCTCTCAATACTGACCCTCTGATAGTGCAGCACTCTCTCAGTACTGACCATCCAACAGTGCAGCACTCTCTCAGTACTGACCCTCCAACAGTGCAGCACTCTCTCAGTACTGACCCTCTGACAGTGCAGCACTCTCTCAGTACTGACCCTCTGACAGTGCAGCACTCCCTCAGTACTGACCCTCCAACAGTGCAGCACTCTCTCAGTACTGACCCTCCGACAGTGCAGCACTCCCTCAGTACTGACCCTCTGACAGTGCAGCACTCTCTCAATACTGACCCTCTGATAGTGCAGCACTCTCTCAGTACTGACCCTCTGACAGTGCAGCACTCCCTCAGTACTGACCCTCCAACAGTGCAGCACTCTCTCAGTACTGACCCTCTGACAGTGCAGCACTCTCTCAGTACTGTCCCTCTGACAGTGCAGCACTCTCTCAATACTGACCCTCTGATAGTGCAGCACTCTCTCAGTACTGACCCTCTGACAGTGCAGCACTCTCTCAGTACTGACCCTCCGACAGTGCAGCACTCTCTCAATACTGACCCTCTGATAGTGCAGCACTCTCTCAGTACTGACCATCCAACAGTGCAGCACTCTCTCAGTACTGACCCTCCAACAGTGCAGCACTCTCTCAGTACTGACCCTCCAATAGTGCAGCACTCTCTCAGTACTGACCCTCTGACAGTGCAGCACTCTCTCAGTACTGACCCTCTGACAGTGCATCACTCTCTCAGTACTGACCCTCCAACAGTGCAGCACTCTCTCAGTACTGACCCTCTGACAGTGCAGCACTCTCTCAGTACTGACCCTCTGCCAGTGCAGCACTCCCTCAGTACTGACCCTCTGACAGTGCAGCACTCTGTCAGTACTGACCCTCTGACAGTGCAGCAGTCCCTCAGTACTGACCCTCCGACTGTGTGGCACTACCTCAGTACTGACCCTCCGACAGTGCAGCACTCCCTCAGTACTGACCCTCTGACAGTGCAGCATTATCTCAGTACAGACCCTCCGACAGTGCAGCACGCTCTCAGTACTGACCCTCTGCCAGTGCAGCACTCCCTCAGTACTGACCCTCCAACAGTGCAGCACTCTCTCAGTACTGACCCTCCAACAGTGCAGCACTCTCTCAGTACTGACCCTCTGACAGTGCAGCACTCTCTCAGTACTGACCCTCTGACAGTGCAGCACTCTCTCAGTACTGACCCTCCAACAGTGCAGCACTCTCTCAGTACTGACCCTCTGCCAGTGCAGCACTCTCTCAGTACTGACCCTCTGCCAGTTCAGCACTCCCTGAGTACTGACCCTCTGACAGTGCAGCACTCTGTCAGTACTGACCCTCTGACAGTGCAGCACTCCCTCAGTCCTGACCCTCCGACTGTGTGGCACTCTCTCAGTACTGACCCTCTGACAGTGCAGCACTCTCTCAGTACTGACCCTCTGCCAGTTCAGCACTCCCTGAGTACTGACCCTCTGACAGTGCAGCACTCTGTCAGTACTGACCCTCCAACAGTGCAGCACTCTCTCAGTACTGACCCTCTGCCAGTGCAGCACTCTCTCAGTACTGACCCTCTGCCAGTTCAGCACTCCCTGAGTACTGACCCTCTGACAGTGCAGCACTCTGTCAGTACTGACCCTCTGACAGTGCAGCACTCCCTCAGTCCTGACCCTCCGACTGTGTGGCACTCCCTCAGTACTGACCCACCGACAGTGCAGCACGCTCTCAGTACTGACCCTCTGCCAGTGCAGCACTCCCTCAGTACTGACCCTCTCACAGTGCAGCACTCTCTCAGTACTGACCCTCTGACAGTGCAGCACTCCCTCAGTACTGACCCTCTGACAGTGCAGGCCTCTCTCAGTACTGACCCTCTGACAGTGCAGCACTCTCTCAATACTGACCCTCTGATAGTGCAGCACTCTCTCAGTAGTAACCCTCTGACAGTGCAGCACTCTCTCAGTACTGACCCTCCAACAGTGCAGCACTCTCTCAGTACTGACCCTCTGACAGTGCAGCACTCTCTCAGTACTGACCATCCAACAGTGCAGCACTCTCTCAGTACTGACCCTCCGACAGTGCAGCACTCTCTCAGTACTGACCATCCAACAGTGCAGCACTCTCTCAGTACTGACCCTCCAACAGTGCAGCACTCTCTCAGTACTGACCATCCAACAGTGCACCACTCTCTCAGTACTGACCCTCCAACAGTGCAGCACTCTCTCAGTACTGACCCTCTGACAGTGCAGCACTCTATCAGTACTGACCCTCTGACAGTGCAGCACTCCCTCAGTACTGACCCTCCAACAGTGCAGCACTCTCTCAGTACTGACCCTCTGACAGTGCAGCACTCTCTCAGTACTGACCCTCCAGCAGTGCAGCACTCTCTCAGTACTGACCCTCCAACAGTGCAGCACTCTCTCAGTACTGACCCTCTGACAATGCAGCACTCTGTCAGTACTGACCCTCTGACAGTGCAGCACTCCCTCAGTACTGGCCCTCCGACTGTGTGGCACTACCTCAGTACTGACCCTCCGACAGTGCAGCACTCCCTCAGTACTGACCCTCTGACAGTGCAGCATTCTCTCAGTACAGACCCTCCGACAGTGCAGCACGCTCTCAGTACTGACCCTCTGCCAGTGCAGCACTCCCTCAGTAATGACCCTCTGACAGTGCAGCACTCTCTCAGTACTGACCCTCTGACAGTGCAGCAATCCCTCAGTACTGACCCTCTGACAGTGCAGCACTCCCTCAGTACTGACCCTCCGACAGTGCAGCACTCTCTCAGTACTGACCCTCTGTCAGTGCAGCACTCCCTCAGTACTGACCCTCTGACAGTGCAGACCTCTCTCAGTATTGACCCTCTGCCAGTGCAGCACTCCCTCAGTACTGACCCTCCAACAGTGCAGCACTCTGTCAGTACTGACCCTCTGACAGTGCAGCACTCCCTCAGTACTAACCCTCCGACAGTGCAGCACTCCCTCAGTACTGACCCTCTGACAGTGCAGCATTCTCTCAGTACTGACCCTCCGACAGTGCAGCACTCTCTCAGTACTGACCCTCTGACAGTGCAGCACTCCCTCAGTACTGACCCTCCAACAATGCAGCACTCTCTCAATACTGACCCTCTGACAGTGCAGCACTCTCTCAGTAGTGACCCTCTGACAGTGCAGCACTCTCTCAGTACTGACCCTCTGACAGTGCAGCACTCTCTCAGTACTGACCCTCTGACAGTGCAGCACTCTCTCAGTACTAACCCTCTGCCAGTGCAGCACTCCCTCAGTACTGACCCTCCAACAGTGCAGCACTCTCTCAGTACTGACCCTCCAACAGTGCAGCACTCTCTCAGTACTGACCCTCTGACAGTGCATCACTCTCTCAGTACTGACCCTCCAACAGTGCAGCACTCTCTCAGTACTGACCCTCTGACAGTGCAGCACTCTCTCAGTACTGACCCTCTGCCAGTGCAGCACTCCCTCAGTACTGACCCTCTGACAGTGCAGCACTCTGTCAGTACTGACCCTCTGACAGTGCAGCAGTCCCTCAGTACTGACCCTCCGACTGTGTGGCACTACCTCAGTACTGACCCTCCGACAGTGCAGCACTCCCTCAGTACTGACCCTCTGACAGTGCAGCATTATCTCAGTACAGACCCTCCGACAGTGCAGCACGCTCTCAGTACTGACCCTCTGCCAGTGCAGCACTCCCTCAGTACTGACCCTCCAACAGTGCAGCACTCTCTCAGTACTGACCCTCCAACAGTGCAGCACTCTCTCAGTACTGACCCTCTGACAGTGCAGCACTCTCTCAGTACTGACCCTCTGACAGTGCAGCACTCTCTCAGTACTGACCCTCCAACAGTGCAGCACTCTCTCAGTACTGACCCTCTGCCAGTGCAGCACTCTCTCAGTACTGACCCTCTGCCAGTTCAGCACTCCCTGAGTACTGACCCTCTGACAGTGCAGCACTCTGTCAGTACTGACCCTCTGACAGTGCAGCACTCCCTCAGTCCTGACCCTCCGACTGTGTGGCACTCTCTCAGTACTGACCCTCTGACAGTGCAGCACTCTCTCAGTACTGACCCTCTGCCAGTTCAGCACTCCCTGAGTACTGACCCTCTGACAGTGCAGCACTCTGTCAGTACTGACCCTCCAACAGTGCAGCACTCTCTCAGTACTGACCCTCTGCCAGTGCAGCACTCTCTCAGTACTGACCCTCTGCCAGTTCAGCACTCCCTGAGTACTGACCCTCTGACAGTGCAGCACTCTGTCAGTACTGACCCTCTGACAGTGCAGCACTCCCTCAGTCCTGACCCTCCGACTGTGTGGCACTCCCTCAGTACTGACCCACCGACAGTGCAGCACGCTCTCAGTACTGACCCTCTGCCAGTGCAGCACTCCCTCAGTACTGACCCTCTCACAGTGCAGCACTCTCTCAGTACTGACCCTCTGACAGTGCAGCACTCCCTCAGTACTGACCCTCTGACAGTGCAGGCCTCTCTCAGTACTGACCCTCTGACAGTGCAGCACTCTCTCAATACTGACCCTCTGATAGTGCAGCACTCTCTCAGTAGTAACCCTCTGACAGTGCAGCACTCTCTCAGTACTGACCCTCCAACAGTGCAGCACTCTCTCAGTACTGACCCTCTGACAGTGCAGCACTCTCTCAGTACTGACCATCCAACAGTGCAGCACTCTCTCAGTACTGACCCTCCGACAGTGCAGCACTCTCTCAGTACTGACCATCCAACAGTGCAGCACTCTCTCAGTACTGACCCTCCAACAGTGCAGCACTCTCTCAGTACTGACCATCCAACAGTGCACCACTCTCTCAGTACTGACCCTCCAACAGTGCAGCACTCTCTCAGTACTGACCCTCTGACAGTGCAGCACTCTATCAGTACTGACCCTCTGACAGTGCAGCACTCCCTCAGTACTGACCCTCCAACAGTGCAGCACTCTCTCAGTACTGACCCTCTGACAGTGCAGCACTCTCTCAGTACTGACCCTCCAGCAGTGCAGCACTCTCTCAGTACTGACCCTCCAACAGTGCAGCACTCTCTCAGTACTGACCCTCTGACAATGCAGCACTCTGTCAGTACTGACCCTCTGACAGTGCAGCACTCCCTCAGTACTGGCCCTCCGACTGTGTGGCACTACCTCAGTACTGACCCTCCGACAGTGCAGCACTCCCTCAGTACTGACCCTCTGACAGTGCAGCATTCTCTCAGTACAGACCCTCCGACAGTGCAGCACGCTCTCAGTACTGACCCTCTGCCAGTGCAGCACTCCCTCAGTAATGACCCTCTGACAGTGCAGCACTCTCTCAGTACTGACCCTCTGACAGTGCAGCAATCCCTCAGTACTGACCCTCTGACAGTGCAGCACTCCCTCAGTACTGACCCTCCGACAGTGCAGCACTCTCTCAGTACTGACCCTCTGTCAGTGCAGCACTCCCTCAGTACTGACCCTCTGACAGTGCAGACCTCTCTCAGTATTGACCCTCTGCCAGTGCAGCACTCCCTCAGTACTGACCCTCCAACAGTGCAGCACTCTGTCAGTACTGACCCTCTGACAGTGCAGCACTCCCTCAGTACTAACCCTCCGACAGTGCAGCACTCCCTCAGTACTGACCCTCTGACAGTGCAGCATTCTCTCAGTACTGACCCTCCGACAGTGCAGCACTCTCTCAGTACTGACCCTCTGACAGTGCAGCACTCCCTCAGTACTGACCCTCCAACAATGCAGCACTCTCTCAATACTGACCCTCTGACAGTGCAGCACTCTCTCAGTAGTGACCCTCTGACAGTGCAGCACTCTCTCAGTACTGACCCTCTGACAGTGCAGCACTCTCTCAGTACTGACCCTCTGACAGTGCAGCACTCTCTCAGTACTAACCCTCTGCCAGTGCAGCACTCCCTCAGTACTGACCCTCCAACAGTGCAGCACTCTCTCAGTACTGACCCTCCAACAGTGCAGCACTCTCTCAGTACTGACCCTCTGACAGTGCAGCACTCTCTCAGTACTGACCCTCTGACAGTGCAGCACTCCCTGAGTACTGACCCTCTGACAGTGCAGCACTCTGTCAGTACTGACCCTCTGCCAGTGCAGCACTCTCTCAGTACTGACCCTCTGACAGTGCAGCACTCCCTCAGTACTGACCCTCTGACAGTGCAGCACTCTGTCAGTACTGACCCTCTGACAGTGCAGCACTCCCTCAGTACTGACCCTCCGACTGTGTGGCACTCCCTCAGTACTGACCCTCCGACAGTGCAGCACGCTCTCAGTACTGACCCTCCAATAGTGCAGCACTCTCTCAGTACTGACCCTCTGCCAGTGCAGCACTCTCTCAGTACTGACCCTCTGCCAGTGCAGCACTCCCTGAGTACTGACCCTCTGACAGTGCAGCACTCTGTCAGTACTGACCCTCTGACAGTGCAGCACTCCATCAATACTGACCCTCCGACTGTGTGGCACTCCCTCAGTACATACCCTCCGACAGTGCAGCACGCTCTCAGTACTGACCCTCTGCCAGTGCAGCACTCCCTCAGGACTGACCCTCTGAGTGCAGCATTCTCTCAGTACTGACCCTCTGACAGTGCAGCACTCCCTCAGTACTGACCCTCTGACAGTGCAGGCCTCTCTCAGTACTGACCCTCTGACAGTGCAGCACTCTCTCAGTACTGACCCTCCAACAGTGCAGCACTCTCTCAGTACTGACCCTCTGACAGTGCAGCACTCTCTCAGTACTGACCATCCAACAGTGCAGCACTCTCTCAGTTCTGACCCTCCAACAGTGCAGCACTCTCTCAGTACTGACCCTCTGACAGTGCAGCACTCTCTCAGTACTGACCCTCTGACAGTGCAGCACTCCCTCAGTTCTGACCCTCCAACAGTGCAGCACTCTCTCAGTACTGACCCTCCAACAGTGCAGCACTCTCTCAGTACTGACCCTCTGACAGTGCAGCACTCTCTCAGTACTGACCCTCAGACAGTGCATCACTCTCTCAGTACTGACCCTCCAACAGTGCAGCACTCTCTCAGTACTGACCCTCTGACAGTGCAGCACTCTCTCAGTACTGACCCTCTGCCAGTGCAGCACTCCCTCAGTACTGACCCTCTGACAGTGCAGCACTCTGTCAGTACTGACCCTCTGACAGTGCAGCACTCCCTCAGTACTGACCCTCCGACTGTGTGGCACTACCTCAGTACTGACCCTCCGACAGTGCAGCACTCCCTCAGTACTGACCCTCTGACAGTGCAGCATTCTCTCAGTACAGACCCTCCGACAGTGCAGCACGCTCTCAGTACTAACCCTCTGACAGTGCAGCAATCCCTCAGTACTGACCCTCTGACAGTGCAGCACTCTCTCAGTACTGACCCTCTGACAGTGCAGCACTCCCTCAGTACTGACCCTCCGACAGTGCAGCACTCTCTCAGTACTGACCCTCTGACAGTGCAGCACTCCCTCAGTACTGACCCTCTGACAGTGCAGACCTCTCTCAGTACTGACCCTCCGACAGTGCAGCACTCTCTCAGTACTGACCCTCCGACAGTGCAGCACGCTCTCAGTACTGACCCTCTGACAGTGCAGCACTCCCTCAGTACTGACCCTCTGACAGTGCAGCACTCCCTCAGTACTGACCCTCTGACAGTGCAGCACTCTCTCAGTACTGACCCTCCGACAGTGCAGCACTCTCTCAATACTGACCCTCTGATAGTGCAGCACTCTCTCAGTACTGACCATCCAACAGTGCAGCACTCTCTCAGTACTGACCCTCCAACAGTGCAGCACTCTCTCAGTACTGACCCTCTGACAGTGCAGCACTCTCTCAGTACTGACCCTCTGACAGTGCAGCACTCCCTCAGTACTGACCCTCCAACAGTGCAGCACTCTCTCAGTACTGACCCTCCGACAGTGCAGCACTCCCTCAGTACTGACCCTCTGACAGTGCAGCACTCTCTCAATACTGACCCTCTGATAGTGCAGCACTCTCTCAGTACTGACCCTCTGATAGTGCAGCACTCCCTCAGTACTGACCCTCCGACTGTGTGGCACTCCCTCAGTACTGACCCTCCGACAGTGCAGCACGCTCTCAGTACTGACCCTCTGACAGTGCAGCACTCCCTCAGTACTGACCCTCTGACAGTGCAGCACTCCCTCAGTACTGACCCTCTGACATTGCAGCACTCCCTCAGTAGTGACCCTCCGACAGTGCAGCACGCTCTCAGTACTGACCCTCTGACAGTGCAGCACTCCCTCAGTACTGACCCTCTGACAGTGCAGCACTCCCTCAGTACTGACCCTCTGACAGTGCAGCACTCCCTCAGTACTGACCCTCTGACAGTGCAGCACTCTCTCAGTACTGACCCTCTGACAGTGCAGCACTCTCTCAATACTGACCCTCTGATAGTGCAGCACTCTCTCAGTACTGACCCTGTGACAGTGCAGCACTCTCTCAGTACTGACCCTCCGACAGTGCAGCACTCTCTCAATACTGACCCTCTGATAGTGCAGCACTCTCTCAGTACTGACCATCCAACAGTGCAGCACTCTCTCAGTACTGACCCTCCAACAGTGCAGCACTCTCTCAGTACTGACCCTCTGACAGTGCAGCACTCTCTCAGTACTGACCCTCTGACAGTGCAGCACTCCCTCAGTACTGACCCTCCAACAGTGCAGCACTCTCTCAGTACTGACCCTCCGACAGTGCAGCACTCCCTCAGTACTGACCCTCTGACAGTGCAGCACTCTCTCAATACTGGCCCTCTGATAGTGCAGCACTCTCTCAGTACTGACCCTCTGACAGTGCAGCACTCCCTCAGTACTGACCCTCCAACAGTGCAGCACTCTCTCAGTACTGACCCTCTGACAGTGCAGCACTCTCTCAGTACTGACCCTCTGACAGTGCAGCACTCTCTCAATACTGACCCTCTGATAGTGCAGCACTCTCTGAGTACTGACCCTCTGACAGTGCAGCACTCTCTCAGTACTGACCCTCCGACAGTGCAGCACTCTCTCAATACTGACCCTCTGATAGTGCAGCACTCTCTCAGTACTGACCATCCAACAGTGCAGCACTCTCTCAGTACTGACCCTCCACAGTGCAGCACTCTCTCAGTACTGACCCTCCAATAGTGCAGCACTCTCTCAGTACTGACCCTCTGACAGTGCAGCACTCTCTCAGTACTGACCCTCTGACAGTGCATCACTCTCTCAGTTCTGACCCTCCAACAGTGCAGCACTCTCTCAGTACTGACCCTCTGACAGTGCAGCACTCTCTCAGTACTGACCCTCTGCCAGTGCAGCACTCCCTCAGTACTGACCCTCTGACAGTGCAGCACTCTGTCAGTACTGACCCTCTGACAGTGCAGCACTCCCTCAGTACTGACCCTCCGACTGTGTGGCACTACCTCAGTACTGACCCTCCGACAGTGCAGCACTCCCTCAGTACTGACCCTCTGACAGTGCAGCATTCTCTCAGTACAGACCCTCCGACAGTGCAGCACGCTCTCAGTACTGACCCTCTGCCAGTGCAGCACTCCCTCAGTACTGACCCTCCAACAGTGCAGCACTCTCTCAGTACTGACCCTCCAACAGTGCAGCACTCTCTCAGTACTGACCCTCTGACAGTGCAGCACTCTCTCAGTACTGACCCTCTGACAGTGCAGCACTCTCTCAGTACTGACCCTCTGACAGTGCAGCATTCTCTCAGTACAGACCCTCCGACAGTGCAGCACGCTCTCAGTACTAACCCTCTGACAGTGCAGCAATCCCTCAGTACTGACCCTCTGACAGTGCAGCACTCTCTCAGTACTGACCCTCTGACAGTGCAGCACTCCCTCAGTACTGACCCTCCGACAGTGCAGCACTCTCTCAGTACTGACCCTCTGACAGTGCAGCACTCCCTCAGTACTGACCCTCTGACAGTGCAGACCTCTCTCAGTACTGACCCTCCGACAGTGCAGCACTCTCTCAGTACTGACCCTCCGACAGTGCAGCACGCTCTCAGTACTGACCCTCTGACAGTGCAGCACTCCCTCAGTACTGACCCTCTGACAGTGCAGCACTCCCTCAGTACTGACCCTCTGACAGTGCAGCACTCTCTCAGTACTGACCCTCCGACAGTGCAGCACTCTCTCAATACTGACCCTCTGATAGTGCAGCACTCTCTCAGTACTGACCATCCAACAGTGCAGCACTCTCTCAGTACTGACCCTGCAACAGTGCAGCACTCTCTCAGTACTGACCCTCTGACAGTGCAGCACTCTCTCAGTACTGACCCTCTGACAGTGCAGCACTCCCTCAGTACTGACCCTCCAACAGTGCAGCACTCTCTCAGTACTGACCCTCCGACAGTGCAGCACTCCCTCAGTACTGACCCTCTGACAGTGCAGCACTCTCTCAATACTGACCCTCTGATAGTGCAGCACTCTCTCAGTACTGACCCTCTGATAGTGCAGCACTCCCTCAGTACTGACCCTCCGACTGTGTGGCACTCCCTCAGTACTGACCCTCCGACAGTGCAGCACGCTCTCAGTACTGACCCTCTGACAGTGCAGCACTCCCTCAGTACTGACCCTCTGACAGTGCAGCACTCCCTCAGTACTGACCCTCTGACATTGCAGCACTCCCTCAGTAGTGACCCTCCGACAGTGCAGCACGCTCTCAGTACTGACCCTCTGACAGTGCAGCACTCCCTCAGTACTGACCCTCTGACAGTGCAGCACTCCCTCAGTACTGACCCTCTGACAGTGCAGCACTCCCTCAGTACTGACCCTCTGACAGTGCAACACTCTCTCAGTACTGACCCTCTGACAGTGCAGCACTCTCTCAATACTGACCCTCTGATAGTGCAGCACTCTCTCAGTACTGGCCCTGTGACAGTGCAGCACTCTCTCAGTACTGACCCTCCGACAGTGCAGCACTCTCTCAATACTGACCCTCTGATAGTGCAGCACTCTCTCAGTACTGACCATCCAACAGTGCAGCACTCTCTCAGTACTGACCCTCCAACAGTGCAGCACTCTCTCAGTACTGACCCTCTGACAGTGCAGCACTCTCTCAGTACTGACCCTCTGACAGTGCAGCACTCCCTCAGTACTGACCCTCCAACAGTGCAGCACTCTCTCAGTACTGACCCTCCGACAGTGCAGCACTCCCTCAGTACTGACCCTCTGACAGTGCAGCACTCTCTCAATACTGACCCTCTGATAGTGCAGCACTCTCTCAGTACTGACCCTCTGACAGTGCAGCACTCCCTCAGTACTGACCCTCCAACAGTGCAGCACTCTCTCAGTACTGACCCTCTGACAGTGCAGCACTCTCTCAGTACTGACCCTCTGACAGTGCAGCACTCTCTCAATACTGACCCTCTGATAGTGCAGCACTCTCTCAGTACTGACCCTCTGACAGTGCAGCACTCTCTCAGTACTGACCCTCCGACAGTGCAGCACTCTCTCAATACTGACCCTCTGATAGTGCAGCACTCTCTCAGTACTGACCATCCAACAGTGCAGCACTCTCTCAGTACTGACCCTCCAACAGTGCAGCACTCTCTCAGTACTGACCCTCCAATAGTGCAGCACTCTCTCAGTACTGACCCTCTGACAGTGCAGCACTCTCTCAGTACTGACCCTCTGACAGTGCATCACTCTCTCAGTTCTGACCCTCCAACAGTGCAGCACTCTCTCAGTACTGACCCTCTGACAGTGCAGCACTCTCTCAGTACTGACCCTCTGCCAGTGCAGCACTCCCTCAGTACTGACCCTCTGACAGTGCAGCACTCTGTCAGTACTGACCCTCTGACAGTGCAGCACTCCCTCAGTACTGACCCTCCGACTGTGTGGCACTACCTCAGTACTGACCCTCCGACAGTGCAGCACTCCCTCAGTACTGACCCTCTGACAGTGCAGCATTCTCTCAGTACAGACCCTCCGACAGTGCAGCACGCTCTCAGTACTGACCCTCTGCCAGTGCAGCACTCCCTCAGTACTGACCCTCCAACAGTGCAGCACTCTCTCAGTACTGACCCTCCAACAGTGCAGCACTCTCTCAGTACTGACCCTCTGACAGTGCAGCACTCTCTCAGTACTGACCCTCTGACAGTGCAGCACTCTCTCAGTACTGACCCTCCAACAGTGCAGCACTCTCTCAGTACTGACCCTCTGCCAGTGCAGCACTCTCTCAGTACTGACCCTCTGCCAGTTCAGCACTCCCTGAGTACTGACCCTCTGACAGTGCAGCACTCTGTCAGTACTGACCCTCTGACAGTGCAGCACTCCCTCAGTCCTGACCCTCCGACTGTGTGGCACTCCGTCAGTACTGACCCACCGACAGTGCAGCACGCTCTCAGTACTGACCCTCTGCCAGTGCAGCACTCCCTCAGTACTGACCCTCTCACAGTGCAGCACTCTCTCAGTACTGACCCTCTGACAGTGCAGCACTCCCTCAGTACTGACCCTCTGACAGTGCAGGCCTCTCTCAGTACTGACCCTCTGACAGTGCAGCACTCTCTCAATACTGACCCTCTGATAGTGCAGCACTCTCTCAGTAGTAACCCTCTGACAGTGCAGCACTCTCTCAGTACTGACCATCCAACAGTGCAGCACTCTCTCAGTACTGACCCTCTGACAGTGCAGCACTCTCTCAGTACTGACCATCCAACAGTGCAGCACTCTCTCAGTACTGACCCTCCGACAGTGCAGCACTCTCTCAGTACTGACCATCCAACAGTGCAGCACTCTCTCAGTACTGACCCTCCAACAGTGCAGCACTCTCTCAGTACTGACCATCCAACAGTGCAGCACTCTCTCAGTACTGACCCTCCAACAGTGCAGCACTCTCTCAGTACTGACCCTCTGACAGTGCAGCACTCTATCAGTACTGACCCTCTGACAGTGCAGCACTCCCTCAGTACTGACCCTCCAACAGTGCAGCACTCTCTCAGTACTGACCCTCTGACAGTGCAGCACTCTCTCAGTACTGACCCTCCAACAGTGCAGCACTCTCTCAGTACTGACCCTCCAACAGTGCAGCACTCTCTCAGTACTGACCCTCTGACAGTGCAGCACTCTGTCAGTACTGACCCTCTGACAGTGCAGCACTCCCTCAGTACTGACCCTCCGACTGTGTGGCACTACCTCAGTACTGACCCTCCGACAGTGCAGCACTCCCTCAGTACTGACCCTCTGACAGTGCAGCATTCTCTCAGTACAGACCCTCCGACAGTGCAGCACGCTCTCAGTACTGACCCTCTGCCAGTGCAGCACTCCCTCAGTAATGACCCTCTGACAGTGCAGCACTCTCTCAGTACTGACCCTCTGACAGTGCAGCAATCCCTCAGTACTGACCCTCTGACAGTGCAGCACTCCCTCAGTACTGACCCTCCGACAGTGCAGCACTCTCTCAGTACTGACCCTCTGTCAGTGCAGCACTCCCTCAGTACTGACCCTCTGACAGTGCAGACCTCTCTCAGTATTGACCCTCTGCCAGTGCAGCACTCCCTCAGTACTGACCCTCCAACAGTGCATCACTCTGTCAGTACTGACCCTCTGACAGTGCAGCACTCCCTCAGTACTAACCCTCCGACAGTGCAGCACTCCCTCAGTACTGACCCTCTGACAGTGCAGCATTCTCTCAGTACTGACCCTCCGACAGTGCAGCACTCTCTCAGTACTGACCCTCTGACAGTGCAGCACTCCCTCAGTACTGACCCTCCAACAATGCAGCACTCTCTCAATACTGACCCTCTGACAGTGCAGCACTCTCTCAGTAGTGACCCTCTGACAGTGCAGCACTCTCTCAGTACTGACCCTCTGACAGTGCAGCACTCTCTCAGTACTGACCCTCTGACAGTGCAGCACTCTCTCAGTACTAACCCTCTGCCAGTGCAGCACTCCCTCAGTACTGACCCTCCAACAGTGCAGCACTCTCTCAGTACTGACCCTCCAACAGTGCAGCACTCTCTCAGTACTGACCCTCTGACAGTGCAGCACTCCCTGAGTACTGACCCTCTGACAGTGCAGCACTCTGTCAGTACTGACCCTCTGCCAGTGCAGCACTCTCTCAGTACTGACCCTCTGACAGTGCAGCACTCCCTCAGTACTGACCCTCTGACAGTGCAGCACTCTGTCAGTACTGACCCTCTGACAGTGCAGCACTCCCTCAGTACTGACCCTCCGACTGTGTGGCACTCCCTCAGTACTGACCCTCCGACAGTGCAGCACGCTCTCAGTACTGACCCTCCAATAGTGCAGCACTCTCTCAGTACTGACCCTCTGCCAGTGCAGCACTCTCTCAGTACTGACCCTCTGCCAGTGCAGCACTCCCTGAGTACTGACCCTCTGACAGTGCAGCACTCTGTCAGTACTGACCCTCTGACAGTGCAGCACTCCCTCAATACTGACCCTCCGACTGTGTGGCACTCCCTCAGTACTGACCCTCCGACAGTGCAGCACGCTCTCAGTACTGACCCTCTGCCAGTGCAGCACTCCCTCAGTACTGACCCTCTGACAGTGCAGCACTCTCTCAGTACTGACCCTCTGACAGTGCAGCACTCCCTCAGTACTGACCCTCTGACAGTGCAGGCCTCTCTCAGTACTGACCCTCTGACAGTGCAGCACTCTCTCAGTACTGACCCTCCAACAGTGCAGCACTCTCTCAGTACTGACCCTCTGACAGTGCAGCACTCTCTCAGTACTGACCATCCAACAGTGCAGCACTCTCTCAGTACTGACCCTCCAACAGTGCAGCACTCTCTCAGTACTGACCCTCTGACAGTGCAGCACTCTCTCAGTACTGACCCTCCAACAGTGCAGCACTCTGTCAGTACTGACCCTCTGACAGTGCAGCACTCCCTCAGTACTAACCCTCCGACAGTGCAGCACTCCCTCAGTACTGACCCTCTGACAGTGCAGCATTCTCTCAGTACTGACCCTCCGACAGTGCAGCACTCTCTCAGTACTGACCCTCTGACAGTGCAGCACTCCCTCAGTACTGACCCTCCAACAATGCAGCACTCTCTCAATACTGACCCTCTGACAGTGCAGCACTCTCTCAGTAGTGACCCTCTGACAGTGCAGCACTCTCTCAGTACTGACCCTCTGACAGTGCAGCACTCTCTCAGTACTGACCCTCTGACAGTGCAGCACTCTCTCAGTACTAACCCTCTGCCAGTGCAGCACTCCCTCAGTACTGACCCTCCAACAGTGCAGCACTCTCTCAGTACTGACCCTCCAACAGTGCAGCACTCTCTCAGTACTGACCCTCTGACAGTGCAGCACTCCCTGAGTACTGACCCTCTGACAGTGCAGCACTCTGTCAGTACTGACCCTCTGCCAGTGCAGCACTCTCTCAGTACTGACCCTCTGACAGTGCAGCACTCCCTCAGTACTGACCCTCTGACAGTGCAGCACTCTGTCAGTACTGACCCTCTGACAGTGCAGCACTCCCTCAGTACTGACCCTCCGACTGTGTGGCACTCCCTCAGTACTGACCCTCCGACAGTGCAGCACGCTCTCAGTACTGACCCTCCAATAGTGCAGCACTCTCTCAGTACTGACCCTCTGCCAGTGCAGCACTCTCTCAGTACTGACCCTCTGCCAGTGCAGCACTCCCTGAGTACTGACCCTCTGACAGTGCAGCACTCTGTCAGTACTGACCCTCTGACAGTGCAGCACTCCCTCAATACTGACCCTCCGACTGTGTGGCACTCCCTCAGTACTGACCCTCCGACAGTGCAGCACGCTCTCAGTACTGACCCTCTGCCAGTGCAGCACTCCCTCAGTACTGACCCTCTGACAGTGCAGCACTCTCTCAGTACTGACCCTCTGACAGTGCAGCACTCCCTCAGTACTGACCCTCTGACAGTGCAGGCCTCTCTCAGTACTGACCCTCTGACAGTGCAGCACTCTCTCAGTACTGACCCTCCAACAGTGCAGCACTCTCTCAGTACTGACCCTCTGACAGTGCAGCACTCTCTCAGTACTGACCATCCAACAGTGCAGCACTCTCTCAGTACTGACCCTCCAACAGTGCAGCACTCTCTCAGTACTGACCCTCTGACAGTGCAGCACTCTCTCAGTACTGACCCTCTGACAGTGCAGCACTCCCTCAGTTCTGACCCTCCAACAGTGCAGCACTCTCTCAGTACTGACCCTCCAACAGTGCAGCACTCTCTCAGTACTGACCCTCTGACAGTGCAGCACTCTCTCAGTACTGACCCTCAGACAGTGCATCACTCTCTCAGTACTGACCCTCCAACAGTGCAGCACTCTCTCAGTACTGACCCTCTGACAGTGCAGCACTCTCTCAGTACTGACCCTCTGCCAGTGCAGCACTCCCTCAGTACTGACCCTCTGACAGTGCAGCACTACCTCAGTACTGACCCTCCGACAGTGCAGCACTCCCTCAGTACTGACCCTCTGACAGTGCAGCATTCTCTCAGTACAGACCCTCCGACAGTGCAGCACGCTCTCAGTACTGACCCTCTGCCAGTGCAGCACTCCCTCAGTACTGACCCTCCAACAGTGCAGCACTCTCTCAGTACTGACCCTCCAACAGTGCAGCACTCTCTCAGTACTGACCCTCTGACAGTGCAGCATTCTCTCAGTACTGACCCTCTGACAGTGCAGCACTCTCTCAGTACTGACCCTCCAACAGTGCAGCACTCTCTCAGTACTGACCCTCTGCCAGTGCAGCACTCTCTCAGTACTGACCCTCTGCCAGTTCAGCACTCCCTGAGTACTGACCCTCTGACAGTGCCGCACTCTGTCAGTACTGACCCTCTGACAGTGCAGCACTCCCTCAGTCCTGACCCTCCGACTGTGTGGCACTCCCTCAGTACTGACCCTCTGACAGTGCAGGCCTCTCTCAGTACTGACCCTCTGACAGTGCAGCACTCTCTCAATACTGACCCTCTGATAGTGCAGCACTCTCTCAGTAGTAACCCTCTGACAGTGCAGCACTCTCTCAGTACTGACCCTCCAACAGTGCAGCACTCTCTCAGTACTGACCCTCTGACAGTGCAGCACTCTCTCAGTACTGACCATCCAACAGTGCAGCACTCTCTCAGTACTGACCCTCCAACAGTGCAGCTCTCTCTCACTACTGACCCTCTGACAGTGCAGCACTCTATCAGTACTGACCCTCTGACAGTGCAGCACTCCCTCAGTACTGACCCTCCAACAGTGCAGCACTCTCTCAGTACTGACCCTCCAACAGTGCAGCACTCTCTCAGTACTGACCCTCTGACAGTGCAGCACTCTCTCAGTACTGACCCTCTGACAGTGCAGCACTCTCTCAGTACTGACCCTCCAACAGTGCAGCACTCTCTCAGTACTGACCCTCTGACAGTGCAGCACTCTGTCAGTACTGACCCTCTGACAGTGCAGCACTCCCTCAATACTGACCCTCCGACTGTGTGGCACTCCCTCAGTACTGACCCTCCGACAGTGCAGCACGCTCTCAGTACTGACCCTCTGCCAGTGCAGCACTCCCTCAGTACTGACCCTCTGACAGTGCAGCACTCTCTCAGTACTGACCCTCTGACAGTGCAGCACTCCCTCAGTACTGACCCTCTGACAGTGCAGGCCTCTCTCAGTACTGACCCTCTGACAGTGCAGCACTCTCTCAGTACTGACCCTCCAACAGTGCAGCACTCTCTCAGTACTGACCCTCTGACAGTGCAGCACTCTCTCAGTACTGACCATCCAACAGTGCAGCACTCTCTCAGTACTGACCCTCCAACAGTGCAGCACTCTCTCAGTACTGACCCTCTGACAGTGCAGCACTCTCTCAGTACTGACCCTCCAACAGTGCAGCACTCTGTCAGTACTGACCCTCTGACAGTGCAGCACTCCCTCAGTACTAACCCTCCGACAGTGCAGCACTCCCTCAGTACTGACCCTCTGACAGTGCAGCATTCTCTCAGTACTGACCCTCCGACAGTGCAGCACTCTCTCAGTACTGACCCTCTGACAGTGCAGCACTCCCTCAGTACTGACCCTCCAACAATGCAGCACTCTCTCAATACTGACCCTCTGACAGTGCAGCACTCTCTCAGTAGTGACCCTCTGACAGTGCAGCACTCTCTCAGTACTGACCCTCTGACAGTGCAGCACTCTCTCAGTACTGACCCTCTGACAGTGCAGCACTCTCTCAGTACTAACCCTCTGCCAGTGCAGCACTCCCTCAGTACTGACCCTCCAACAGTGCAGCACTCTCTCAGTACTGACCCTCCAACAGTGCAGCACTCTCTCAGTACTGACCCTCTGACAGTGCAGCACTCCCTGAGTACTGACCCTCTGACAGTGCAGCACTCTGTCAGTACTGACCCTCTGCCAGTGCAGCACTCTCTCAGTACTGACCCTCTGACAGTGCAGCACTCCCTCAGTACTGACCCTCTGACAGTGCAGCACTCTGTCAGTACTGACCCTCTGACAGTGCAGCACTCCCTCAGTACTGACCCTCCGACTGTGTGGCACTCCCTCAGTACTGACCCTCCGACAGTGCAGCACGCTCTCAGTACTGACCCTCTGCCAGTGCAGCACTCCCTCAGTACTGACCCTCCAATAGTGCAGCACTCTCTCAGTACTGACCCTCTGCCAGTGCAGCACTCTCTCAGTACTGACCCTCTGCCAGTGCAGCACTCCCTGAGTACTGACCCTCTGACAGTGCAGCACTCTGTCAGTACTGACCCTCTGACAGTGCAGCACTCCCTCAATACTGACCCTCCGACTGTGTGGCACTCCCTCAGTACTGACCCTCCGACAGTGCAGCACGCTCTCAGTACTGACCCTCTGCCAGTGCAGCACTCCCTCAGTACTGACCCTCTGACAGTGCAGCACTCTCTCAGTACTGACCCTCTGACAGTGCAGCACTCCCTCAGTACTGACCCTCTGACAGTGCAGGCCTCTCTCAGTACTGACCCTCTGACAGTGCAGCACTCTCTCAGTACTGACCCTCCAACAGTGCAGCACTCTCTCAGTACTGACCCTCTGACAGTGCAGCACTCTCTCAGTACTGACCATCCAACAGTGCAGCACTCTCTCAGTACTGACCCTCCAACAGTGCAGCACTCTCTCAGTACTGACCCTCTGACAGTGCAGCACTCTCTCAGTACTGACCCTCTGACAGTGCAGCACTCCCTCAGTTCTGACCCTCCAACAGTGCAGCACTCTCTCAGTACTGACCCTCCAACAGTGCAGCACTCTCTCAGTACTGACCCTCTGACAGTGCAGCACTCTCTCAGTACTGACCCTCAGACAGTGCATCACTCTCTCAGTACTGACCCTCCAACAGTGCAGCACTCTCTCAGTACTGACCCTCTGACAGTGCAGCACTCTCTCAGTACTGACCCTCTGCCAGTGCAGCACTCCCTCAGTACTGACCCTCTGACAGTGCAGCACTACCTCAGTACTGACCCTCCGACAGTGCAGCACTCCCTCAGTACTGACCCTCTGACAGTGCAGCATTCTCTCAGTACAGACCCTCCGACAGTGCAGCACGCTCTCAGTACTGACCCTCTGCCAGTGCAGCACTCCCTCAGTACTGACCCTCCAACAGTGCAGCACTCTCTCAGTACTGACCCTCCAACAGTGCAGCACTCTCTCAGTACTGACCCTCTGACAGTGCAGCATTCTCTCAGTACTGACCCTCTGACAGTGCAGCACTCTCTCAGTACTGACCCTCCAACAGTGCAGCACTCTCTCAGTACTGACCCTCTGCCAGTGCAGCACTCTCTCAGTACTGACCCTCTGCCAGTTCAGCACTCCCTGAGTACTGACCCTCTGACAGTGCCGCACTCTGTCAGTACTGACCCTCTGACAGTGCAGCACTCCCTCAGTCCTGACCCTCCGACTGTGTGGCACTCCCTCAGTACTGACCCTCTGACAGTGCAGGCCTCTCTCAGTACTGACCCTCTGACAGTGCAGCACTCTCTCAATACTGACCCTCTGATAGTGCAGCACTCTCTCAGTAGTAACCCTCTGACAGTGCAGCACTCTCTCAGTACTGACCCTCCAACAGTGCAGCACTCTCTCAGTACTGACCCTCTGACAGTGCAGCACTCTCTCAGTACTGACCATCCAACAGTGCAGCACTCTCTCAGTACTGACCCTCCAACAGTGCAGCTCTCTCTCACTACTGACCCTCTGACAGTGCAGCACTCTATCAGTACTGACCCTCTGACAGTGCAGCACTCCCTCAGTACTGACCCTCCAACAGTGCAGCACTCTCTCAGTACTGACCCTCCAACAGTGCAGCACTCTCTCAGTACTGACCCTCTGACAGTGCAGCACTCTCTCAGTACTGACCCTCTGACAGTGCAGCACTCTCTCAGTACTGACCCTCCAACAGTGCAGCACTCTCTCAGTACTGACCCTCTGACAGTGCAGCACTCTGTCAGTACTGACCCTCTGACAGTGCAGCACTCCCTCAGTACTGACCCTCCGACTGTGTGGCACTACCTCAGTACTGACCCTCCGACAGTGCAGCACTCCCTCAGTACTGACCCTCTGACAGTGCAGCATTCTCTCAGTACAGACCCTCCGACAGTGCAGCACGCTCTCAGTACTGACCCTCTGCCAGTGCAGCACTCCCTCAGTAATGACCCTCTGACAGTGCAGCACTCTCTCAGTACTGACCCTCTGACAGTGCAGCAATCCCTCAGTACTGACCCTCTGACAGTGCAGCACTCCCTCAGTACTGACCCTCCGACAGTGCAGCACTCTCTCAGTACTGACCCTCTGTCAGTGCAGCACTCCCTCAGTACTGACCCTCTGACAGTGCAGACCTCTCTCAGTATTGACCCTCTGCCAGTGCAGCACTCCCTCAGTACTGACCCTCCAACAGTGCAGCACTCTCTCAGTACTGACCCTCCAACAGTGCAGCACTCTCTCAGTACTGACCCTCTGACAGTGCAGCATTCTCTCAGTACTGACCCTCTGACAGTGCAGCACTCTCTCAGTACTGACCCTCCAACAGTGCAGCACTCTCTCAGTACTGACCCTCTGCCAGTGCAGCACTCTCTCAGTACTGACCCTCTGCCAGTTCAGCACTCCCTGAGTACTGACCCTCTGACAGTGCCGCACTCTGTCAGTACTGACCCTCTGACAGTGCAGCACTCCCTCAGTCCTGACCCTCCGACTGTGTGGCACTCCCTCAGTACTGACCCTCTGACAGTGCAGGCCTCTCTCAGTACTGACCCTCTGACAGTGCAGCACTCTCTCAATACTGACCCTCTGATAGTGCAGCACTCTCTCAGTAGTAACCCTCTGACAGTGCAGCACTCTCTCAGTACTGACCATCCAACAGTGCAGCACTCTCTCAGTACTGACCCTCTGACAGTGCAGCACTCTCTCAGTACTGACCATCCAACAGTGCAGCACTCTCTCAGTACTGACCCTCCAACAGTGCAGCTCTCTCTCACTACTGACCCTCTGACAGTGCAGCACTCTATCAGTACTGACCCTCTGACAGTGCAGCACTCCCTCAGTACTGACCCTCCAACAGTGCAGCACTCTCTCAGTACTGACCCTCCAACAGTGCAGCACTCTCTCAGTACTGACCCTCTGACAGTGCAGCACTCTCTCAGTACTGACCCTCTGACAGTGCAGCACTCTCTCAGTACTGACCCTCCAACAGTGCAGCACTCTCTCAGTACTGACCCTCTGACAGTGCAGCACTCTGTCAGTACTGACCCTCTGACAGTGCAGCACTCCCTCAGTACTGACCCTCCGACTGTGTGGCACTACCTCAGTACTGACCCTCCGACAGTGCAGCACTCCCTCAGTACTGACCCTCTGACAGTGCAGCATTCTCTCAGTACAGACCCTCCGACAGTGCAGCACGCTCTCAGTACTGACCCTCTGCCAGTGCAGCACTCCCTCAGTAATGACCCTCTGACAGTGCAGCACTCTCTCAGTACTGACCCTCTGACAGTGCAGCAATCCCTCAGTACTGACCCTCTGACAGTGCAGCACTCCCTCAGTACTGACCCTCCGACAGTGCAGCACTCTCTCAGTACTGACCCTCTGTCAGTGCAGCACTCCCTCAGTACTGACCCTCTGACAGTGCAGACCTCTCTCAGTATTGACCCTCTGCCAGTGCAGCACTCCCTCAGTACTGACCCTCCAACAGTGCAGCACTCTGTCAGTACTGACCCTCTGACAGTGCAGCACTCCCTCAGTACTAACCCTCCGACAGTGCAGCACTCCCTCAGTACTGACCCTCTGACAGTGCCGCATTCTCTCAGTACTGACCCTCCGACAGTGCAGCACTCTCTCAGTACTGACACTCGACCAGTGCAGCACTCCCTCAGTACTGACCCTCTGACAGTGCAGCACTCTCTCAGTACTGACCCTCTGACAGTGCAGCAATCCCTCAGTACTGACCCTCTGACAGTGCAGCACTCTCTCAGTACTGACCCTCTGACAGTGCAGCACTCCCTCAGTACTGACCCTCCGACAGTGCAGCACTCTCTCAGTACTGACCCTCTGACAGTGCAGCACTCCCTCAGTACTGACCCTCTGACAGTGCAGACCTCTCTCAGTACTGACCCTCCGACAGTGCAGCACTCTCTCAGTACTGACCCTCTGACAGTGCAGCACTCCCTCAGTACTGACCCTCCAACAATGCAGCACTCTCTCAATACTGACCCTCTGACAGTGCAGCACTCTCTCAGTAGTGACCCTCTGACAGTGCAGCACTCTCTCAGTACTGACCCTCTGACAGTGCAGCACTCTCTCAGTACTGACCCTCTGCCAGTGCAGCACTCCCTCAGTACTGACCATCCAACAGTGCAGCACTCTCTCAGTACTGACCCTCTGACAGTGCAGCACTCTCTCAGTACTGACCCTCTGCCAGTGCAGCACTCCCTCAGTACTGACCCTCCAACAGTGCAGCACTCTCTCAGTACTGACCCTCCAACAGTGCAGCACTCTCTCAGTACTGACCCTCTGACAGTGCAGCACTCTCTCAGTACTGACCCTCCAACAGTGCAGCACTCTCTCAGTACTAACCCTCCAACAGTGCAGCACTCTCTCAGTACTGACCCTCTGACAGTGCAGCACTCCCTCATTACTGACCCTCCAACAGTGCAGCACTCTCTCAGTACTGACCCTCTGACAGTGCAGCACTCCCTCATTACTGACCCTGCAACAGTGCAGACCTCTCTCAGTACTGACCCTCTGCCAGTGCAGCACTCTCTCAGTACTGACCCTCTGCCAGTGCAGCACTCTCTCAGTACAGACCCTCTGCCAGTGCAGCACTCCCTGAGTACTGACCCTCTGACAGTGCAGCACTCTGTCAGTACTGAACCTCTGCCAGTGCAGCACTCCCTCAGTACTGACCCTCCGACAGTGCAGCACGCTCTCAGTACTGACCCTCTGCCAGTGCAGCACTCCCTCAGTACTGACCCTCTGACAGTGCAGCACTCTCTCAGTACTGACCCTCTGACAGTGCAGCACTCCCTCAGTACTGACCCTCTGACAGTGCAGGCCTCTCTCAGTACTGACCCTCTGACAGTGCAGCACTCTCTCAGTAGTAACCCTCTGACAGTGCAGCACTCTCTCAGTACTGACCCTCCAACAGTGCAGCACTCTCTCAGTACTGACCCTCTGACAGTGCAGCACTCTCTCAGTACTGACCATCCAACAGTGCAGCACTCTCTCAGTACTGACCCTCCAACAGTGCAGCACTCTCTCAGTACTGACCCTCTGACAGTGCAGCACTCCCTCAGTACTGACCCTCCAACAGTGCAGCACTCTCTCAGTACTGACCCTCCGACAGTGCAGCACTCCCTCAGTACTGACCCTCTGAGTGCAGCATTCTCTCAGTACAGACCCTCCGACAGTGCAGCACGCTCTCAGTACTGACCCTCTGCCAGTGCAGCACTCCCTCAGTAATGACCCTCTGACAGTGCAGCACTCTCTCAGTACTGACCCTCTGACAGTGCAGCAATCCCTCAGTACTGACCCTCTGACAGTGCAGCACTCCCTCAGTACTGACCCTCCGACAGTGCAGCACTCTCTCAGTACTGACCCTCTGTCAGTGCAGCACTCCCTCAGTACTGACCCTCTGACAGTGCAGACCTCTCTCAGTATTGACCCTCTGCCAGTGCAGCACTCCCTCAGTACTGACCCTCCAACAGTGCAGCACTCTGTCAGTACTGACCCTCTGACAGTGCAGCACTCCCTCAGTACTAACCCTCCGACAGTGCAGCACTCCCTCAGTACTGACCCTCTGACAGTGCAGCATTCTCTCAGTACTGACCCTCCGACAGTGCAGCACTCTCTCAGTACTGACCCTCTGACAGTGCAGCACTCCCTCAGTACTGACCCTCCAACAATGCAGCACTCTCTCAATACTGACCCTCTGACAGTGCAGCACTCTCTCAGTAGTGACCCTCTGACAGTGCAGCACTCTCTCAATACTGACCCTCTGACAGTGCAGCACTCTCTCAGTACTGACCCTCTGACAGTGCAGCACTCACTCAGTACTGACCCTCTGACAGTGCAGCACTCTCTCAGTACTGACCCTCTGCCAGTGCAGCACTCCCTCAGTACTGACCCTCCAACAGTGCAGCACTCTCTCAGTACTGACCCTCCAATAGTGCAGCACTCTCTCAGTACTGACCCTCTGCCAGTGCAGCACTCTCTCAGTACTGACCCTCTGCCAGTGCAGCACTCCCTGAGTACTGACCCTCTGACAGTGCAGCACTCTGTCAGTACTGACCCTCTGACAGTGCAGCACTCCCTCAGTACTGACCCTCCGACTGTGTGGCACTCCCTCAGTACTGACCCTCCGACAGTGCAGCACGCTCTCAGTACTGACCCTCTGCCAGTGCAGCACTCCCTCAGTACTGACCCTCTGACAGTGCAGCACTCTCTCAGTACTGACCCTCTGACAGTGCAGCACTCCCTCAGTACTGACCCTCTGACAGTGCAGGCCTCTCTCAGTACTGACCCTCTGACAGTGCAGCACTCTCTCAGTACTGACCCTCCAACAGTGCAGCACTCTCTCAGTACTGACCCTCTGACAGTGCAGCACTCTCTCAGTACTGACCATCCAACAGTGCAGCACTCTCTCAGTACTGACCCTCCAACAGTGCAGCACTCTCTCAGTACTGACCCTCTGACAGTGCAGCACTCTCTCAGTACTGACCCTCTGACAGTGCAGCACTCCCTCAGTACTGACCCTCCAACAGTGCAGCACTCTCTCAGTACTGACCCTCCAACAGTGCAGCACTCTCTCAGTACTGACCCTCTGACAGTGCAGCACTCTCTCAGTACTGACCCTCTGACAGTGCATCACTCTCTCAGTACTGACCCTCCAACAGTGCAGCACTCTCTCAGTACTGACCCTCTGACAGTGCAGCACTCTCTCAGTACTGACCCTCTGCCAGTGCAGCACTCCCTCAGTACTGACCCTCTGACAGTGCAGCACTCTGTCAGTACTGACCCTCTGACAGTGCAGCACTCCCTCAGTACTGACCCTCCGACTGTGTGGCACTACCTCAGTACTGACCCTCCGACAGTGCAGCACTCCCTCAGTACTGACCCTCTGACAGTGCAGCATTCTCTCAGTACAGACCCTCCGACAGTGCAGCACGCTCTCAGTACTGACCCTCTGCCAGTGCAGCACTCCCTCAGTACTGACCCTCCAACAGTGCAGCACTCTCTCAGTACTGACCCTCCAACAGTGCAGCACTCTCTCAGTACTGACCCTCTGACAGTGCAGCACTCTCTCAGTACTGACCCTCCAACAGTGCAGCACTCTCTCAGTACTGACCCTCTGCCAGTGCAGCACTCTCTCAGTACTGACCCTCTGCCAGTTCAGCACTCCCTGAGTACTGACCCTCTGACAGTGCAGCACTCTGTCAGTACTGACCCTCTGACAGTGCAGCACTCCCTCAGTCCTGACCCTCCGACTGTGTGGCACTCCCTCAGTACTGACCCTCCGACAGTGCAGCACGCTCTCAGTACTGACCCTCTGCCAGTGCAGCACTCCCTCAGTACTGACCCTCTCACAGTGCAGCACTCTCTCAGTACTGACCCTCTGACAGTGCAGCACTCCCTCAGTACTGACCCTCTGACAGTGCAGGCCTCTCTCAGTACTGACCCTCTGACAGTGCAGCACTCTCTCAATACTGACCCTCTGATAGTGCAGCACTCTCTCAGTAGTAACCCTCTGACAGTGCAGCACTCTCTCAGTACTGACCCTCCAACAGTGCAGCACTCTCTCAGTACTGACCCTCTGACAGTGCAGCACTCTCTCAGTACTGACCATCCAACAGTGCAGCACTCTCTCAGTACTGACCCTCCAACAGTGCAGCACTCTCTCAGTACTGACCCTCTGACAGTGCTGCACTCTATCAGTACTGACCCTCTGACAGTGCAGCAATCCCTCAGTACTGACCCTCCAACAGTGCAGCACTCTCTCAGTACTGACCCTCCAACAGTGCAGCACTCTCTCAGTACTGACCCTCTGACAGTGCAGCACTCTCTCAGTACTGACCCTCTGACAGTGCAGCACTCTCTCAGTACTGACCCTCCAACAGTGCAGCACTCTCTCAGTACTGACCCTCTGACAGTGCAGCACTCTGTCAGTACTGACCCTCTGACAGTGCAGCACTCCCTCAGTACTGACCCTCCGACTGTGTGGCACTACCTCAGTACTGACCCTCCGACAGTGCAGCACTCCCTCAGTACTGACCCTCTGACAGTGCAGCATTCTCTCAGTGCAGACCCTCCGACAGTGCAGCACGCTCTCAGTACTGACCCTCTGCCAGTGCAGCACTCCCTCAGTAATGACCCTCTGACAGTGCAGCACTCTCTCAGTACTGACCCTCTGACAGTGCAGCAATCCCTCAGTACTGACCCTCTGACAGTGCAGCACTCCCTCAGTACTGACCCTCCGACAGTGCAGCACTCTCTCAGTACTGACCCTCTGTCAGTGCAGCACTCCCTCAGTACTGACCCTCTGACAGTGCAGACCTCTCTCAGTATTGACCCTCTGCCAGTGCAGCACTCCCTCAGTACTGACCCTCCAACAGTGCAGCACTCTGTCAGTACTGACCCTCTGACAGTGCAGCACTCCCTCAGTACTAACCCTCCGACAGTGCAGCACTCCCTCAGTACTGACCCTCTGACAGTGCAGCATTCTCTCAGTACTGACCCTCCGACAGTGCAGCACTCTCTCAGTACTGACCCTCGACCAGTGCAGCACTCCCTCAGTACTGACCCTCTGACAGTGCAGCACTCTCTCAGTACTGACCCTCTGACAGTGCAGCAATCCCTCAGTACTGACCCTCTGACAGTGCAGCACTCTCTCAGTACGGACCCTCTGACAGTGCAGCACTCCCTCAGTACTGACCCTCCGACAGTGCAGCACTCTCTCAGTACTGACCCTCTGACAGTGCAGCACTCCCTCAGTACTGACCCTCTGACAGTGCAGACCTCTCTCAGTACTGACCCTCCGACAGTGCAGCACTCTCTCAGTACTGACCCTCTGACAGTGCAGCACTCCCTCAGTACTGACCCTCCAACAATGCAGCACTCTCTCAATACTGACCCTCTGACAGTGCAGCACTCTCTCAGTAGTGACCCTCTGACAGTGCAGCACTCTCTCAGTACTGACCCTCTGACAGTGCAGCACTCTCTCAGTACTGACCCTCTGCCAGTGCAGCACTCCCTCAGTACTGACCATCCAACAGTGCAGCACTCTCTCAGTACTGACCCTCTGACAGTGCAGCACTCTCTCAGTACTGACCCTCTGCCAGTGCAGCACTCCCTCAGTACTGACCCTCCAACAGTGCAGCACTCTCTCAGTACTGACCCTCCAACAGTGCAGCACTCTCTCAGTACTAACCCTCCAACAGTGCAGCACTCTCTCACTACTGACCCTCTGACAGTGCAGCACTCTCTCAGTACTGACCCTCCAACAGTGCAGCACTCTCTCAGTACTAACCCTCCAACAGTGCAGCACTCTCTCAGTACTGACCCTCTGACAGTGCAGCACTCCCTCATTACTGACCCTCAAACAGTGCAGCACTCTCTCAGTACTGACCCTCTGCCAGTGCAGCACTCCCTCATTACTGACCCTCAAACAGTGCAGCACTCTCTCAGTACTGACCCTCTGCCAGTGCAGCACTCTCTCAGTACAGACCCTCTGCCAGTGCAGCACTCCCTGAGTACTGACCCTCTGACAGTGCAGCACTCCCTCAGTACTGACCCTCCGACAGTGCAGCACTCTCTCAGTACTGACCCTCTGTCAGTGCAGCACTCCCTCAGTACTGACCCTCTGACAGTGCAGACCTCTCTCAGTATTGACCCTCTGCCAGTGCAGCACTCCCTCAGTACTGACCCTCCAACAGTGCAGCACTCTGTCAGTACTGACCCTCTGACAGTGCAGCACTCCCTCAGTACTAACCCTCCGACAGTGCAGCACTCCCTCAGTACTGACCCTCTGACAGTGCAGCATTCTCTCAGTACTGACCCTCCAACAGTGCAGCACTCTCTCAGTACTGACCCTCGACCAGTGCAGCACTCCCTCAGTACTGACCCTCTGACAGTGCAGCACTCTCTCAGTACTGACCCTCTGACAGTGCAGCAATCCCTCAGTACTGACCCTCTGACAGTGCAGCACTCTCTCAGTACGGACCCTCTGACAGTGCAGCACTCCCTCAGTACTGACCCTCCGACAGTGCAGCACTCTCTCAGCACTGACCCTCTGACAGTGCAGCACTCCCTCAGTACTGACCCTCTGACAGTGCAGACCTCTCTCAGTACTGACCCTCCGACAGTGCAGCACTCTCTCAGTACTGACCCTCTGACAGTGCAGCACTCCCTCAGTACTGACCCTCCAACAATGCAGCACTCTCTCAATACTGACCCTCTGACAGTGCAGCACTCTCTCAGTAGTGACCCTCTGACAGTGCAGCACTCTCTCAGTACTGACCCTCTGACAGTGCAGCACTCTCTCAGTACTGACCCTCTGCCAGTGCAGCACTCCCTCAGTACTGACCATCCAACAGTGCAGCACTCTCTCAGTACTGACCCTCTGACAGTGCAGCACTCTCTCAGTACTGACCCTCTGCCAGTGCAGCACTCCCTCAGTACTGACCCTCCAACAGTGCAGCACTCTCTCAGTACTGACCCTCCAACAGTGCAGCACTCTCTCAGTACTAACCCTCCAACAGTGCAGCACTCTCTCACTACTGACCCTCTGACAGTGCAGCACTCTCTCAGTACTGACCCTCCAACAGTGCAGCACTCTCTCAGTACTAACCCTCCAACAGTGCAGCACTCTCTCAGTACTGACCCTCTGACAGTGCAGCACTCCCTCATTACTGACCCTCAAACAGTGCAGCACTCTCTCAGTACTGACCCTCTGCCAGTGCAGCACTCCCTCATTACTGACCCTCAAACAGTGCAGCACTCTCTCAGTACTGACCCTCTGCCAGTGCAGCACTCTCTCAGTACAGACCCTCTGCCAGTGCAGCACTCCCTGAGTACTGACCCTCTGACAGTGCAGCACTCTGTCAGTACTGACCCTCTGCCAGTGCAGCACTCCCTCAGTACTGACCCTCCGACAGTGCAGCACGCTCTCAGTACTGACCCTCTGCCAGTGCAGCACTCCCTCAGTACTGACCCTCTGACAGTGCAGCACTCTCTCAGTCCTGACCCTCTGACAGTGCAGCACTCCCTCAGTACTGACCCTCTGTCAGTGCAGGCCTCTCTCAGTACTGACCCTCTGACAGTGCAGCACTCTCTCAGTAGTAACCCTCTGACAGTGCAGCACTCTCTCAGTACTGACCCTCCAACAGTGCAGCACTCTCTCAGTACTGACCCTCTGACAGTGCAGCACTCTCTCAGTACTGACCATCCAACAGTGCAGCACTCTCTCAGTACTGACCCTCCAACAGTGCAGCACTCTCTCAGTACTGACCCTCTGACAGTGCAGCACTCTCTCAGTACTGACCCTCTGACAGTGCAGCACTCCCTCAGTACTGACCCTCCAACAGTGCAGCACTCTCTCAGTACTGACCCTCCAACAGTGCAGCACTCTCTCAGTACTGACCCTCTGACAGTGCAGCACTCTCTCAGTACTGACCCTCTGACAGTGCATCACTCTCTCAGTACTGACCCTCCAACAGTGCAGCACTCTCTCAGTACTGACCCTCTGACAGTGCAGCACTCTCTCAGTACTGACCCTCTGCCAGTGCAGCACTCCCTCAGTACTGACCCTCTGACAGTGCAGCACTCTGTCAGTACTGACCCTCTGACAGTGCAGCACTCCCTCAGTACTGACCCTCCGACTGTGTGGCACTACCTCAGTACTGACCCTCCGACAGTGCAGCACTCCCTCAGTACTGACCCTGTGACAGTGCAGCATTCTCTCAGTACAGACCCTCCGACAGTGCAGCACGCTCTCAGTACTGACCCTCTGCCAGTGCAGCACTCCCTCAGTACTGACCCTCCAACAGTGCAGCACTCTCTCAGTACTGACCCTCCAACAGTGCAGCACTCTCTCAGTACTGACCCTCTGACAGTGCAGCACTCTCTCAGTACTGACCCTCTGACAGTGCAGCACTCTCTCAGTACTGACCCTCCAACAGTGCAGCACTCTCTCAGTACTGACCCTCTGACAGTGCAGCACTCTCTCAGTACTGACCCTCTGCCAGTTCAGCACTCCCTCAGTACTGACCCTCTGACAGTGCAGCACCCTGTCAGTACTGACCCTCTGACAGTGCAGCACTCCCTCAGTACTGACCCTCCGACTGTGTGGCACTACCTCAGTACTGACCCTCCGACAGTGCAGCACTCCCTCAGTACTGACCCTCTGACAGTGCAGCATTCTCTCAGTACAGACCCTCCGACAGTGCAGCACGCTCTCAGTACTGACCCTCTGACAGTGCAGCACTCCCTCAGTACTGACCCTCCAACAGTGCAGCACTTTCTCAGTGCTGACCCTCCAACAGTGCAGCACTCTCTCAGTACTGACCCTCTGACAGTGCAGCACTTTCTCAGTACTGACCCTCTGACAGTGCAGCACTCTCTCAGTACTGACCCTCCAACAGTGCAGCACTCTCTCAGTACTGACCGTCTGCCAGTGCAGCACTCTCTCAGTACTGACCCTCTGCCAGTTCAGCACTCCCTGAGTACTGACCCTCTGACAGTGCAGCACTCTGTCAGTACTGACCCTCTGACAGTGCAGCACTCCCTCAGTCCTGACACTCCGACTGTGTGGCACTCCCTCAGTACTGACCCTCCGACAGTGCAGCACTCTCTCAGTACTGACCCTCTGCCAGTGCAGCACTCCCTCAGTACTGACCCTCTGACAGTGCAGCACTCTCTCAGTCCTGACCCTCTGACAGTGCAGCACTCCCTCAGTACTGACCCTCTGTCAGTGCAGGCCTCTCTCAGTACTGACCCTCTGACAGTGCAGCACTCTCTCAGTAGTAACCCTCTGACAGTGCAGCACTCTCTCAGTACTGACCCTCCAACAGTGCAGCACTCTCTCAGTACTGACCCTCTGACAGTGCAGCACTCTCTCAGTACTGACCATCCAACAGTGCAGCACTCTCTCAGTACTGACCCTCCAACAGTGCAGCACTCTCTCAGTACTGACCCTCTGACAGTGCAGCACTCTCTCAGTACTGACCCTCTGACAGTGCAGCACTCCCTCAGTACTGACCCTCCAACAGTGCAGCACTCTCTCAGTACTGACCCTCCAACAGTGCAGCACTCTCTCAGTACTGACCCTCTGACAGTGCAGCACTCTCTCAGTACTGACCCTCTGACAGTGCATCACTCTCTCAGTACTGACCCTCCAACAGTGCAGCACTCTCTCAGTACTGACCCTCTGACAGTGCAGCACTCTCTCAGTACTGACCCTCTGCCAGTGCAGCACTCCCTCAGTACTGACCCTCTGACAGTGCAGCACTCTGTCAGTACTGACCCTCTGACAGTGCAGCACTCCCTCAGTACTGACCCTCCGACTGTGTGGCACTACCTCAGTACTGACCCTCCGACAGTGCAGCACTCCCTCAGTACTGACCCTGTGACAGTGCAGCATTCTCTCAGTACAGACCCTCCGACAGTGCAGCACGCTCTCAGTACTGACCCTCTGCCAGTGCAGCACTCCCTCAGTACTGACCCTCCAACAGTGCAGCACTCTCTCAGTACTGACCCTCCAACAGTGCAGCACTCTCTCAGTACTGACCCTCTGACAGTGCAGCACTCTCTCAGTACTGACCCTCTGACAGTGCAGCACTCTCTCAGTACTGACCCTCCAACAGTGCAGCACTCTCTCAGTACTGACCCTCTGACAGTGCAGCACTCTCTCAGTACTGACCCTCTGCCAGTTCAGCACTCCCTCAGTACTGACCCTCTGACAGTACAGCACCCTGTCAGTACTGACCCTCTGACAGTGCAGCACTCCCTCAGTACTGACCCTCCGACTGTGTGGCACTACCTCAGTACTGACCATCCGACAGTGCAGCACTCCCTCAGTACTGACCCTCTGACAGTGCAGCATTCTCTCAGTACAGACCCTCCGACAGTGCAGCACGCTCTCAGTACTGACCCTCTGACAGTGCAGCACTCCCTCAGTACTGACCCTCCAACAGTGCAGCACTTTCTCAGTGCTGACCCTCCAACAGTGCAGCACTCTCTCAGTACTGACCCTCTGACAGTGCAGCACTTTCTCAGTACTGACCCTCTGACAGTGCAGCACTCTCTCAGTACTGACCCTCCAACAGTGCAGCACTCTCTCAGTACTGACCCTCTGCCAGTGCAGCACTCTCTCAGTACTGACCCTCTGCCAGTTCAGCACTCCCTGAGTACTGACCCTCTGACAGTGCAGCACTCTGTCAGTACTGACCCTCTGACAGTGCAGCACTCCCTCAGTCCTGACACTCCGACTGTGTGGCACTCCCTCAGTACTGACCCTCCGACAGTGCAGCACGCTCTCAGTACTGACCCTCTGCCAGTGCAGCACTCCCTCAGTACTGACCCTCTCACAGTGCAGCACTCTCTCAGTACTGACCCTCTGACAGTGCAGCACTCCCTCAGTACTGACCCTCTGACAGTGCAGGCCTCTCTCAGTACTGACCCTCTGACAGTGCAGCACTCTCTCAATACTGACCCTCTGATAGTGCAGCACTCTCTCAGTAGTAACCCTCTGACAGTGCAGCACTCTCTCAGTACTGACCCTCCAACAGTGCAGCACTCTCTCAGTACTGACCCTCTGACAGTGCAGCACTATCTCAGTACTGACCATCCAACAGTGCAGCACTCTCTCAGTACTGACCCTCCAACAGTGCAGCACTCTCTCAGTACTGACCCTCTGACAGTGCAGCACTCTATCAGTACTGACCCTCTGACAGTGCAGCACTCCCTCAGTACTGACCCTCCAACAGTGCAGCACTCTCTCAGTACTGACCCTCCAACAGTGCAGCACTCTCTCAGTACTGACCCTCTGACAGTGCAGCACTCTCTCAGTACTGACCCTCTGACAGTGCAGCACTCTCTCAGTACTGACCCTCCAACAGTGCAGCACTCTCTCAGTACTGACCCTCTGACAGTGCAGCACTCTGTCAGTACTGACCCTCTGACAGTGCAGCACTCCCTCAGTACTGACCCTCCGACTGTGTGGCACTACCTCAGTACTGACCCTCCGACAGTGCAGCACTCCCTCAGTACTGACCCTCTGACAGTGCAGCATTCTCTCAGTACAGACCCTCCGACAGTGCAGCACGCTCTCAGTACTGACCCTCTGCCAGTGCAGCACTCCCTCAGTAATGACCCTCTGACAGTGCAGCACTCTCTCAGTACTGACCCTCTGACAGTGCAGCAATCCCTCAGTACTGACCCTCTGACAGTGCAGCACTCCCTCAGTACTGACCCTCCGACAGTGCAGCACTCTCTCAGTACTGACCCTCTGTCAGTGCAGCACTCCCTCAGTACTGACCCTCTGACAGTGCAGACCTCTCTCAGTATTGACCCTCTGACAGTGCAGCACTCTCTCAGTACTGACCCTCTGACAGTGCAGCACTCCCTCAGTACTGACCCTCCAACAATGCAGCACTCTATCAATACTGACCCTCTGACAGTGCAGCACTCTCTCAGTAGTGACCCTCTGACAGTGCAGCACTCTCTCAGTACTGACCCTCTGACAGTGCAGCACTCTCTCAGTACTGACCCTCTGCCAGTGCAGCACTGCCTCAGTACTGACCATCCAACAGTGCAGCACTCTCTCAGTACTGACCCTCCAACAGTGCCGCACTCTCTCAGTACTGACCCTCTGGCAGTGCAGCACTCTCTCAGTACTGACCCTCTGACAGTGCTGCACTCCCTCAGTACTGAACCTCCAACAGTGCAGCACTCTCTCAGTACTGACCCTCTGATAGTGCCGCACTCTCTCAGTAGTAACCCTCTGACAGTGCAGCACTCTCTCAGTACTGACCCTCTGACAGTGCAGCACTCCCTCAGTACTGACCCTCCAACAATGCAGCACTCTGTCAATACTGACCCTCTGACAGTGCAGCACTCTCTCAGTAGTGACCCTCTGACAGTGCAGCACTCTCTCAGTACTGACCCTCTGACAGTGCAGCACTGCTTCAGTACTGACCATCCAACAGTGCAGCACTCTCTCAGTACTGACCCTCCAACAGTGCAGCATTCTCTCAGTACTGACCCTCTGGCAGTGCAGCACTCTCTCAGTACTGACCCTCTGACAGTGCAGCACTCTCTCAGTACTGACCCTCTGCCAGTGCAGCACTCCCTCAGTACTGACCCTCCAACAGTGCAGCACTCTCTCAATACTGACCCTCTGATGGTGCAGCAATCTCTCAGTAGTAACCCTCTGACAGTGCAGCACTCTCTCAGTACTGACCCTCCAACAGTGCAGCACTCTCTCAGTACTGACCCTCCAACAGTGCAGCACTCTCTCAGTACTGACCCTCTGACAGTGCAGCACTCTCTCAGTACTGACCCTCTGACAGTGCAGCACTCCCTCAGTACTGACCCTCCAACAATGCAGCACTCTCTCAATACTGACCCTCTGACAGTGCAGCACTCTCTCAGTAGTGACCCTCTGACAGTGCAGCACTCGCTCAGTACTGACCCTCCAACAATGCAGCACTCTCTCAAGACTGACCCTCTGACAGTGCAGCAATCTCTCAGTACTGACCCTCTGCCAGTGCAGCACTGCCTCAGTACTGACCTTCCAACAGTGCAGCACTCTCTCAGTACTGACCCTCCAACAGTGCAGCACTCTCTCAGTACTGACCCTCTGGCAGTGCAGCCCTCTCTCAATACTGACCCTCTGACAGTGCAGCACTCTCTCAGTACTGACCCTCTGCCAGTGCAGCACTCCCTCAGTAGTGACCCTCCAACAGTGCAGCACTCTCTCTGTACTGACCCTCCAACAGTGCAGCACTCTCTCAGTACTGACCCTCTGACAGTGCAGCACTCTCTCAGTACTGACCATCCAACAGTGCAGCACTCTCTCAGTACTGACCCTCCAACAGTGCAGCACTCTCTCAGTACTGACCCTCTGACAGTGCAGCACTCTCTCAGTACTGACCCTCTGACAGTGCAGCACTCCCTCAGTACTGACCCTCCAACAGTGCAGCACTCTCTCAGTACTGACCCTCCAACAGTGCAGCACTCTCTCAGTACTGACCCTCTGACAGTGCAGCACTCTCTCAGTACTGACCCTGCAACAGTGCAGCACTCTCTCAGTACTGACCCTCTGACAGTGCAGCACTCTCTCAGTACTGACCCTCTGCCAGTGCAGCACTCCCTCAGTACTGACCCTCTGACAGTGCAGCACTCTGTCAGTACTGACCCTCTGACAGTGCAGCACTCCCTCAGTACTGACCCTCCGACTGTGTGGCACTCCCTCAGTACTGACCCTCCGACAGTGCAGCACTCCCTCAGTACTGACCCTCTGACAGTGCAGCATTCTCTCAGTACAGACCCTCCGACAGTGCAGCACGCTCTCAGTACTAACCCTCTGCCAGTGCAGCACTCCCTCAGTACTGACCCTCTGACAGTGCAGCACTCTCTCAGTACTGACCCTCTGTCAGTGCAGCACTCCCTCAGTACTGACCCTCTGACAGTGCAGCACTCTCTCAGTACTGACCCTCAGACAGTGCAGCACTCTCTCAGTAGTGACCCTCTGACAGTGCAGCACTCTCTCAGTACTGACCCTCTGACAGTGCAGCACTCTCTCAGTACTGACCCTCTGCCAGTGCAGCACTGCCTCAGTACTGACCATCCAACAGTGCAGCACTCTCTCAGTACTGACCCTCCAACAGTGCCGCACTCTCTCAGTACTGACCCTCTGGCAGTGCAGCACTCTCTCAGTACTGACCCTCTGACAGTGCTGCACTCCCTCAGTACTGAACCTCCAACAGTGCAGCACTCTCTCAGTACTGACCCTCTGATAGTGCCGCACTCTCTCAGTAGTAACCCTCTGACAGTGCAGCACTCTCTCAGTACTGACCCTCTGACAGTGCAGCACTCCCTCAGTACTGACCCTCCAACAATGCAGCACTCTGTCAATACTGACCCTCTGACAGTGCAGCACTCTCTCAGTAGTGACCCTCTGACAGTGCAGCACTCTCTCAGTACTGACCCTCTGACAGTGCAGCACTGCTTCAGTACTGACCATCCAACAGTGCAGCACTCTCTCAGTACTGACCCTCCAACAGTGCAGCATTCTCTCAGTACTGACCCTCTGGCAGTGCAGCACTCTCTCAGTACTGACCCTCTGACAGTGCAGCACTCTCTCAGTACTGACCCTCTGCCAGTGCAGCACTCCCTCAGTACTGACCCTCCAACAGTGCAGCACTCTCTCAATACTGACCCTCTGATGGTGCAGCAATCTCTCAGTAGTAACCCTCTGACAGTGCAGCACTCTCTCAGTACTGACCCTCCAACAGTGCAGCACTCTCTCAGTACTGACCCTCCAACAGTGCAGCACTCTCTCAGTACTGACCCTCTGACAGTGCAGCACTCTCTCAGTACTGACCCTCTGACAGTGCAGCACTCCCTCAGTACTGACCCTCCAACAATGCAGCACTCTCTCAATACTGACCCTCTGACAGTGCAGCACTCTCTCAGTAGTGACCCTCTGACAGTGCAGCACTCGCTCAGTACTGACCCTCCAACAATGCAGCACTCTCTCAAGACTGACCCTCTGACAGTGCAGCAATCTCTCAGTACTGACCCTCTGCCAGTGCAGCACTGCCTCAGTACTGACCTTCCAACAGTGCAGCACTCTCTCAGTACTGACCCTCCAACAGTGCAGCACTCTCTCAGTACTGACCCTCTGGCAGTGCAGCCCTCTCTCAATACTGACCCTCTGACAGTGCAGCACTCTCTCAGTACTGACCCTCTGCCAGTGCAGCACTCCCTCAGTAGTGACCCTCCAACAGTGCAGCACTCTCTCTGTACTGACCCTCCAACAGTGCAGCACTCTCTCAGTACTGACCCTCTGACAGTGCAGCACTCTCTCAGTACTGACCATCCAACAGTGCAGCACTCTCTCAGTACTGACCCTCCAACAGTGCAGCACTCTCTCAGTACTGACCCTCTGACAGTGCAGCACTCTCTCAGTACTGACCCTCTGACAGTGCAGCACTCCCTCAGTACTGACCCTCCAACAGTGCAGCACTCTCTCAGTACTGACCCTCCAACAGTGCAGCACTCTCTCAGTACTGACCCTCTGACAGTGCAGCACTCTCTCAGTACTGACCCTGCAACAGTGCAGCACTCTCTCAGTACTGACCCTCTGACAGTGCAGCACTCTCTCAGTACTGACCCTCTGCCAGTGCAGCACTCCCTCAGTACTGACCCTCTGACAGTGCAGCACTCTGTCAGTACTGACCCTCTGACAGTGCAGCACTCCCTCAGTACTGACCCTCCGACTGTGTGGCACTCCCTCAGTACTGACCCTCCGACAGTGCAGCACTCCCTCAGTACTGACCCTCTGACAGTGCAGCATTCTCTCAGTACAGACCCTCCGACAGTGCAGCACGCTCTCAGTACTAACCCTCTGCCAGTGCAGCACTCCCTCAGTACTGACCCTCTGACAGTGCAGCACTCTCTCAGTACTGACCCTCTGTCAGTGCAGCACTCCCTCAGTACTGACCCTCTGACAGTGCAGCACTCTCTCAGTACTGACCCTCAGACAGTGCAGCACTCTCTCAGTAGTGACCCTCTGACAGTGCAGCACTCTCTCAGTACTGACCCTCTGACAGTGCAGCACTCTCTCAGTACTGACCCTCTGCCAGTGCAGCACTGCCTCAGTACTGACCATCCAACAGTGCAGCACTCTCTCAGTACTGACCCTCCAACAGTGCAGCACGCTCTCAGTACTGACCTTCTGGCAGTGCAGAACTCTCTCAGTACTGACCCTCTGACAGTGCAGCACTCTCTCAGTACTGACCCTCTGCCAGTGCAGCACTCCCTCAGTACTGACCCTCCAACAGTGCAGCACTCTCTCAGTACTGACCCTCCAACAGTGCAGCACTCTTTCAGTACTGACCCTCTGACAGTGCAGCACTCTCTCTGTACTGACCCTCTGACAGTGCAGCACTCTCTCAGTACTGACCCTCCAACAGTGCAGCACTCTCTCAGTACTGACCCTCTGACAGTGCAGCACTCTGTCAGTACTGACCCTCTGATAGTGCAGCACTCCCTCAGTACTGACCCTCCGACTGTGCGGCACTCCCTCAGTACTGACCCTCCGACAGTGCAGCACTCCTTCAGTATTGACCCTCTGACAGTGCAGCATTCTCTCAGTACTGACCCTCCGACAGTGCAGCACTCTCTCAGTACTGTCCCTCTGCCAGTGCAGCACTCCCTCAGTACTGACCCTCTGACATTGCAGCACTCTCTCAGTACTGACCCTCTGACGGTGCAGCACTCTCTCAGTACTGACCCTCCGACATTGCAGCGCTCCCTCAGTACTGACCCTCCGACAGTGCAGCGCTTCCTCAGTATTGACACTCCGACAGTGCAGCACTCTCTCAGTACTGACCCTCTGACATTGCAGCACTCTCTCAGTACTGACCCTCTGACGGTGCAGCACTCCCTCAGTACTGACCCTCCGACATTGCAGCACTCCCTCAGTACTGACCCTCTGACAATGCAGCACTCTCTCAGTACTGAACCTTTAACATTGCAGCACTCTCTCAGTACTGACCCTCTGACAGTGCAGCACTCTCTCAGTACTGACCCTCCGACATTGCAGCACTCCCTCAGTACTGACCCTCTGACAATGCAGCACTCTCTCAGAACTGACCCTTTAAAATTGCAGCACTCTCTCAGTACTGACCCTCTGACAGTGCAGCATTCTCTCAGTACTGACCCTCCGACAGTGCAGCACTCTCTCAGTACTGTCCCTCTGCCAGTGCAGCACTCCCTCAGTACTGACCCTCTGACATTGCAGCACTCTCTCAGTACTGACCCTCTGACGGTGCAGCACTCTCTCAGTACTGACCCTCCGACATTGCAGCGCTCCCTCAGTACTGACCCTCCGACAGTGCAGCGCTTCCTCAGTATTGACACTCCGACAGTGCAGCACTCTCTCAGTACTGACCCTCTGACATTGTAGCACTCTCTCAGTACTGACCCTCTGACGGTGCAGCACTCCCTCAGTACTGACCCTCCGACATTGCAGCACTCCCTCAGTACTGACCCTCCAACAGTGCAGCACTCTCTCAGTACTGACCCTCTGACAGTGCAGCACTCTCTCAGTACTGACCATCCAACAGTGCAGCACTCTCTCAGTACTGACCCTCCAACAGTGCAGCACTCTCTCAGTACTGACCCTCTGACAGTGCAGCACTCTCTCAGTACTGACCCTCTGACAGTGCAGCACTCCCTCGGTACTGACCCTCCAACAGTGCAGCACTCTCTCAGTACTGACCCTCCAACAGTGCAGCACTCTCTCAGTACTGACCCTCTGACAGTGCAGCACTCTCTCAGTACTGACCCTGCAACAGTGCAGCACTCTGTCAGTACTGACCCTCTGACAGTGCAGCACTCTCTCAGTACTGACCCTCTGACAGTGCAGCACTCGCTCAGTACTGACCCTCCAACAATGCAGCACTCTCTCAAGACTGACCCTCTGACAGTGCAGCAATCTCTCAGTACTGACCCTCTCCCAGTGCAGCACTGCCTCAGTACTGACCTTCCAACAGTGCAGCACTCTCTCAGTACTGACCCTCCAACAGTGCAGCACTCTCTCAGTACTGACCCTCTGGCAGTGCAGCCCTCTCTCAATACTGACCCTCTGACAGTGCAGCACTCTCTCAGTACTGACCCTCTGCCAGTGCAGCACTCCCTCAGTAGTGACCCTCCAACAGTGCAGCACTCTCTCAGTACTGACCCTCCAACAGTGCAGCACTCTCTCAGTACTGACCCTCTGACAGTGCAGCACTCTCTCAGTACTGACCATCCAACAGTGCAGCACTCTCTCAGTACTGACCCTCCAACAGTGCAGCACTCTCTCAGTACTGACCCTCTGACAGTGCAGCACTCTCTCAGTACTGACCCTCTGACAGTGCAGCACTCCCTCAGTACTGACCCTCCAACAGTGCAGCACTCTCTCAGTACTGACCCTCCAACAGTGCAGCACTCTCTCAGTACTGACCCTCTGACAGTGCAGCACTCTCTCAGTACTGACCCTGCAACAGTGCAGCACTCTCTCAGTACTGACCCTCTGACAGTGCAGCACTCTCTCAGTACTGACCCTCTGACAGTGCAGCACTCCCTCAGTACTGACCCTCTGACAGTGCAGCACTCTGTCAGTACTGACCCTCTGACAGTGCAGCACTCCCTCAGTACTGACCCTCCGACTGTGTGGCACTCCCTCAGTACTGACCCTCCGACAGTGCAGCACTCCCTCAGTACTGACCCTCTGACAGTGCAGCATTCTCTCAGTACAGACCCTCCGACAGTGCAGCACGCTCTCAGTACTAACCCTCTGCCAGTGCAGCACTCCCTCAGTACTGACCCTCTGACAGTGCAGCACTCTCTCAGTGCTGACCCTCTGACAGTGCAGCACTCCCTCAGTACTGACCCTCCGACAGTGCAGCACTCTCTCAGTACTGACCCTCTGTCAGTGCAGCACTCCCTCAGTACTGACCCTCTGACAGTGCAGCACTCTCTCAGTACTGACCCTCAGACAGTGCAGCACTCTCTCAGTAGTGACCCTCTGACAGTGCAGCACTCTCTCAGTACTGACCCTCTGACAGTGCAGCACTCTCTCAGTACTGACCCTCTGCCAGTGCAGCACTGCCTCAGTACTGACCATCCAACAGTGCAGCACTCTCTCAGTACTGACCCTCCAACAGTGCAGCACGCTCTCAGTACTGACCTTCTGGCAGTGCAGAACTCTCTCAGTACTGACCTTCTGACAGTGCAGCACTCTCTCAGTACTGACCCTCTGCCAGTGCAGCACTCCCTCAGTACTGACCCTCCAACAGTGCAGCACTCTCTCAGTACTGACCCTCCAACAGTGCAGCACTCTTTCAGTACTGACCCTCTGACAGTGCAGCACTCTCTCTGTACTGACCCTCTGACAGTGCAGCACTCTCTCAGTACTGACCCTCCAACAGTGCAGCACTCTCTCAGTACTGACCCTCTGACAGTGCAGCACTCTGTCAGTACTGACCCTCTGATAGTGCAGCACTCCCTCAGTACTGACCCTCCGACTGTGCGGCACTCCCTCAGTACTGACCCTCCGACAGTGCAGCACTCCTTCAGTATTGACCCTCTGACAGTGCAGCATTCTCTCAGTACTGACCCTCCGACAGTGCAGCACTCTCTCAGTACTGTCCCTCTGCCAGTGCAGCACTCCCTCAGTACTGACCCTCTGACATTGCAGCACTCTCTCAGTACTGACCCTCTGACGGTGCAGCACTCTCTCAGTACTGACCCTCCGACATTGCAGCGCTCCCTCAGTACTGACCCTCCGACAGTGCAGCGCTTCCTCAGTATTGACACTCCGACAGTGCAGCACTCTCTCAGTACTGACCCTCTGACATTGCAGCACTCTCTCAGTACTGACCCTCTGACGGTGCAGCACTCCCTCAGTACTGACCCTCCGACATTGCAGCACTCCCTCAGTACTGACCCTCTGACAATGCAGCACTCTCTCAGTACTGAACCTTTAACATTGCAGCACTCTCTCAGTACTGACCCTCTGACAGTGCAGCACTCTCTCAGTACTGACCCTCCGACATTGCAGCACTCCCTCAGTACTGACCCTCTGACAATGCAGCACTCTCTCAGTACTGACCCTTTAAAATTGCAGCACTCTCTCAGTACTGACCCTCTGACAGTGCAGCATTCTCTCAGTACTGACCCTCCGACAGTGCAGCACTCCCTCAGTACTGACCCTCTGACAATGCAGCACTCTCTCAGTACTGACCCTTTAAAATTGCAGCACTCTCTCAGTACTGACCCTCAGACAGTGCAGCACTCTCTCAGTAGTGACCCTCTGACAGTGCAGCACTCTCTCAGTACTGACCCTCTGACAGTGCAGCACTCTCTCAGTACTGACCCTCTGCCAGTGCAGCACTGCCTCAGTACTGACCATCCAACAGTGCAGCACTCTCTCAGTACTGACCCTCCAACAGTGCAGCACGCTCTCAGTACTGACCTTCTGGCAGTGCAGCACTCTCTCAGTACTGACCCTCTGCCAGTGCAGCACTCCCTCAGTACTGACCCTCCAACAGTGCAGCACTCTCTCAGTACTGACCCTCCAACAGTGCAGCACTCTTTCAGTACTGACCCTCTGACAGTGCAGCACTCTCTCTGTACTGACCCTCTGACAGTGCAGCACTCTCTCAGTACTGACCCTCCAACAGTGCAGCACTCTCTCAGTACTGACCCTCTGACAGTGCAGCACTCTGTCAGTACTGACCCTCTGATAGTGCAGCACTCCCTCAGTACTGACCCTCCGACTGTGCGGCACTCCCTCAGTACTGACCCTCCGACAGTGCAGCACTCCTTCAGTATTGACCCTCTGACAGTGCAGCATTCTCTCAGTACTGACCCTCCGACAGTGCAGCACTCTCTCAGTACTGTCCCTCTGCCAGTGCAGCACTCCCTCAGTACTGACCCTCTGACATTGCAGCACTCTCTCAGTACTGACCCTCTGACGGTGCAGCACTCTCTCAGTACTGACCCTCCGACATTGCAGCGCTCCCTCAGTACTGACCCTCCGACAGTGCAGCGCTTCCTCAGTATTGACACTCCGACAGTGCAGCACTCTCTCAGTACTGACCCTCTGACATTGCAGCACTCTCTCAGTACTGACCCTCTGACGGTGCAGCACTCCCTCAGTACTGACCCTCCGACATTGCAGCACTCCCTCAGTACTGACCCTCTGACAATGCAGCACTCTCTCAGTACTGAACCTTTAACATTGCAGCACTCTCTCAGTACTGACCCTCTGACAGTGCAGCACTCTCTCAGTACTGACCCTCCGACATTGCAGCACTCCCTCAGTACTGACCCTCTGACAATGCAGCACTCTCTCAGAACTGACCCTTTAAAATTGCAGCACTCTCTCAGTACTGACCCTCTGACAGTGCAGCATTCTCTCAGTACTGACCCTCCGACAGTGCAGCACTCTCAGTACTGTCCCTCTGCCAGTGCAGCACTCCCTCAGTACTGACCCTCTGATCAGCTCTCAGTACTGACCCTACGTCCCCTACCCCCTCCCACCACCCCCCCCCCCCCCCCCCCCCCCCCCCCCCCCCCCCCCCCCCCCCCCCCCCCCCCCCCCCCCCCCCCCCCCCCCCCCCCCCCCCCCCCCCCCCCCCCCCCCCCCCCCCCCCCCCCCCCCCCCCCCCCCCCCCCCCCCCCCCCCCCCCCCCCCCCCCCCCCCCCCCCCCCCCCCCCCCCCCCCCCCCCCCCCCCCCCCCCCCCCCCTCCCCCCCCCCCCCCCCCCCCCCCCCCCCCCCCCCCCCCCCCCCCCCCCCCCCCCCCCCCCCCCCCCCCCCCCCCCCCCCCCCCCCCCCCCCCCCCCCCCCCCCCTCCGACAGTGCAGCACTCTCTCAGTACTGACCCTCTGACATTGTAGCACTCTCTCAGTACTGACCCTCTGACGGTGCAGCACTCCCTCAGTACTGACCCTCCGACATTGCAGCACTCCCTCAGTACTGACCCTCCAACAGTGCAGCACTCTCTCAGTACTGACCCTCTGACAGTGCAGCACTCTCTCAGTACTGACCATCCAACAGTGCAGCACTCTCTCAGTACTGACCCTCCAACAGTGCAGCACTCTCTCAGTACTGACCCTCTGACAGTGCAGCACTCTCTCAGTACTGACCCTCTGACAGTGCAGCACTCCCTCGGTACTGACCCTCCAACAGTGCAGCACTCTCTCAGTACTGACCCTCCAACAGTGCAGCACTCTCTCAGTACTGACCCTCTGACAGTGCAGCACTCTCTCAGTACTGACCCTGCAACAGTGCAGCACTCTGTCAGTACTGACCCTCTGACAGTGCAGCACTCTCTCAGTACTGACCCTCTGACAGTGCAGCACTCGCTCAGTACTGACCCTCCAACAATGCAGCACCAGCCCTCTCTCAATACTGACCCTCTGACAGTGCAGCACTCTCTCAGTACTGACCCTCTGCCAGTGCAGCACTCCCTCAGTAGTGACCCTCCAACAGTGCAGCACTCTCTCAGTACTGACCCTCCAACAGTGCAGCACTCTCTCAGTACTGACCCTCTGACAGTGCAGCACTCTCTCAGTACTGACCATCCAACAGTGCAGCACTCTCTCAGTACTGACCCTCCAACAGTGCAGCACTCTCTCAGTACTGACCCTCTGACAGTGCAGCACTCTCTCAGTACTGACCCTCTGACAGTGCAGCACTCCCTCAGTACTGACCCTCCAACAGTGCAGCACTCTCTCAGTACTGACCCTCCAACAGTGCAGCACTCTCTCAGTACTGACCCTCTGACAGTGCAGCACTCTCTCAGTACTGACCCTGCAACAGTGCAGCACTCTCTCAGTACTGACCCTCTGACAGTGCAGCACTCTCTCAGTACTGACCCTCTGACAGTGCAGCACTCCCTCAGTACTGACCCTCTGACAGTGCAGCACTCTGTCAGTACTGACCCTCTGACAGTGCAGCACTCCCTCAGTACTGACCCTCCGACTGTGTGGCACTCCCTCAGTACTGACCCTCCGACAGTGCAGCACTCCCTCAGTACTGACCCTCTGACAGTGCAGCATTCTCTCAGTACAGACCCTCCGACAGTGCAGCACGCTCTCAGTACTAACCCTCTGCCAGTGCAGCACTCCCTCAGTACTGACCCTCTGACAGTGCAGCACTCTCTCAGTGCTGACCCTCTGACAGTGCAGCACTCCCTCAGTACTGACCCTCCGACAGTGCAGCACTCTCTCAGTACTGACCCTCTGTCAGTGCAGCACTCCCTCAGTACTGACCCTCTGACAGTGCAGCACTCTCTCAGTACTGACCCTCAGACAGTGCAGCACTCTCTCAGTAGTGACCCTCTGACAGTGCAGCACTCTCTCAGTACTGACCCTCTGACAGTGCAGCACTCTCTCAGTACTGACCCTCTGCCAGTGCAGCACTGCCTCAGTACTGACCATCCAACAGTGCAGCACTCTCTCAGTACTGACCCTCCAACAGTGCAGCACGCTCTCAGTACTGACCTTCTGGCAGTGCAGAACTCTCTCAGTACTGACCTTCTGACAGTGCAGCACTCTCTCAGTACTGACCCTCTGCCAGTGCAGCACTCCCTCAGTACTGACCCTCCAACAGTGCAGCACTCTCTCAGTACTGACCCTCCAACAGTGCAGCACTCTTTCAGTACTGACCCTCTGACAGTGCAGCACTCTCTCTGTACTGACCCTCTGACAGTGCAGCACTCTCTCAGTACTGACCCTCCAACAGTGCAGCACTCTCTCAGTACTGACCCTCTGACAGTGCAGCACTCTGTCAGTACTGACCCTCTGATAGTGCAGCACTCCCTCAGTACTGACCCTCCGACTGTGCGGCACTCCCTCAGTACTGACCCTCCGACAGTGCAGCACTCCTTCAGTATTGACCCTCTGACAGTGCAGCATTCTCTCAGTACTGACCCTCCGACAGTGCAGCACTCTCTCAGTACTGTCCCTCTGCCAGTGCAGCACTCCCTCAGTACTGACCCTCTGACATTGCAGCACTCTCTCAGTACTGACCCTCTGACGGTGCAGCACTCTCTCAGTACTGACCCTCCGACATTGCAGCGCTCCCTCAGTACTGACCCTCCGACAGTGCAGCGCTTCCTCAGTATTGACACTCCGACAGTGCAGCACTCTCTCAGTACTGACCCTCTGACATTGCAGCACTCTCTCAGTACTGACCCTCTGACGGTGCAGCACTCCCTCAGTACTGACCCTCCGACATTGCAGCACTCCCTCAGTACTGACCCTCTGACAATGCAGCACTCTCTCAGTACTGAACCTTTAACATTGCAGCACTCTCTCAGTACTGACCCTCTGACAGTGCAGCACTCTCTCAGTACTGACCCTCCGACATTGCAGCACTCCCTCAGTACTGACCCTCTGACAATGCAGCACTCTCTCAGTACTGACCCTTTAAAATTGCAGCACTCTCTCAGTACTGACCCTCTGACAGTGCAGCATTCTCTCAGTACTGACCCTCCGACAGTGCAGCACTCTCTCAGTACTGTCCCTCTGCCAGTGCAGCACTCCCTCAGTACTGACCCTCTGACATTGCAGCACTCTCTCAGTACTGACCCTCTGACGGTGCAGCACTCTCTCAGTACTGACCCTCCGACATTGCAGCGCTCCCTCAGTACTGACCCTCCGACAGTGCAGCGCTTCCTCAGTATTGACACTCCGACAGTGCAGCACTCTCTCAGTACTGACCCTCTGACATTGTAGCACTCTCTCAGTACTGACCCTCTGACGGTGCAGCACTCCCTCAGTACTGACCCTCCGACATTGCAGCACTCCCTCAGTACTGACCCTCCAACAGTGCAGCACTCTCTCAGTACTGACCCTCTGACAGTGCAGCACTCTCTCAGTACTGACCATCCAACAGTGCAGCACTCTCTCAGTACTGACCCTCCAACAGTGCAGCACTCTCTCAGTACTGACCCTCTGACAGTGCAGCACTCTCTCAGTACTGACCCTCTGACAGTGCAGCACTCCCTCGGTACTGACCCTCCAACAGTGCAGCACTCTCTCAGTACTGACCCTCCAACAGTGCAGCACTCTCTCAGTACTGACCCTCTGACAGTGCAGCACTCTCTCAGTACTGACCCTGCAACAGTGCAGCACTCTCTCAGTACTGACCCTCTGACAGTGCAGCACTCTCTCAGTACTGACCCTCTGCCAGTGCAGCACTCCCTCAGTACTGACCCTCTGACAGTGCAGCACTCTGTCAGTACTGACCCTCTGACAGTGCAGCACTCCCTCAGTACTGACCCTCCGACTGTGTGGCACTCCCTCAGTACTGACCCTCCGACAGTGCAGCACTCCCTCAGTACTGACCCTCTGACAGTGCAGCATTCTCTCAGTACAGACCCTCCGACAGTGCAGCACGCTCTCAGTACTAACCCTCTGCCAGTGCAGCACTCCCTCAGTACTGACCCTCTGACAGTGCAGCACTCTCTCAGTGCTGACCCTCTGACAGTGCAGCACTCCCTCAGTACTGACCCTCCGACAGTGCAGCACTCTCTCAGTACTGACCCTCTGTCAGTGCAGCACTCCCTCAGTACTGACCCTCTGACAGTGCAGCACTCTCTCAGTACTGACCCTCAGACAGTGCAGCACTCTCTCAGTAGTGACCCTCTGACAGTGCAGCACTCTCTCAGTACTGACCCTCTGACAGTGCAGCACTCTCTCAGTACTGACCCTCTGCCAGTGCAGCACTGCCTCAGTACTGACCATCCAACAGTGCAGCACTCTCTCAGTACTGACCCTCCAACAGTGCAGCACGCTCTCAGTACTGACCCTCTGGCAGTGCAGAACTCTCTCAGTACTGACCCTCTGACAGTGCAGCACTCTCTCAGTACTGACCCTCTGCCAGTGCAGCACTCCCTCAGTACTGACCCTCCAACAGTGCAGCACTCTCTCAGTACTGACCCTCCAACAGTGCAGCACTCTTTCAGTACTGACACTCTGACAGTGCAGCACTCTCTCTGTACTGACCCTCTGACAGTGCAGCACTCTCTCAGTACTGACCCTCCAACAGTGCAGCACTCTCTCAGTACTGACCCTCTGACAGTGCAGCACTCTGTCAGTACTGACCCTCTGATAGTGCAGCACTCCCTCAGTACTGACCCTCCGACTGTGCGGCACTCCCTCAGTACTGACCCTCCGACAGTGCAGCACTCCTTCAGTATTGACCCTCTGACAGTGCAGCATTCTCTCAGTACTGACCGTCCGACAGTGCAGCACTCTCTCAGTACTGTCCCTCTGCCAGTGCAGCACTCCCTCAGTACTGACCCTCTGACATTGCAGCACTCTCTCAGTACTGACCCTCTGACGGTGCAGCACTCTCTCAGTACTGACCCTCCGACATTGCAGCGCTCCCTCAGTACTGACCCTCCGACAGTGCAGCGCTTCCTCAGTATTGACACTCCGACAGTGCAGCACTCTCTCAGTACTGACCCTCTGACATTGCAGCACTCTCTCAGTACTGACCCTCTGACGGTGCAGCACTCCCTCAGTACTGACCCTCCGACATTGCAGCACTCCCTCAGTACTGACCCTCTGCCAGTGCAGCACTCCCTCAGTACTGACCCTCCAACAGTGCAGCACTCTCTCAGTACTGACCCTCCAACAGTGCAGCACTCTTTCAGTACTGACCCTCTGACAGTGCAGCACTCTCTCTGTACTGACCCTCTGACAGTGCAGCACTCTCTCAGTACTGACCCTCCAACAGTGCAGCACTCTCTCAGTACTGACCCTCTGACAGTGCAGCACTCTGTCAGTACTGACCCTCTGATAGTGCAGCACTCCCTCAGTACTGACCCTCCGACTGTGCGGCACTCCCTCAGTACTGACCCTCCGACAGTGCAGCACTCCTTCAGTATTGACCCTCTGACAGTGCAGCATTCTCTCAGTACTGACCCTCCGACAGTGCAGCACTCTCTCAGTACTGTCCCTCTGCCAGTGCAGCACTCCCTCAGTACTGACCCTCTGACATTGCAGCACTCTCTCAGTACTGACCCTCTGACGGTGCAGCACTCTCTCAGTACTGACCCTCCGACATTGCAGCGCTCCCTCAGTACTGACCCTCCGACAGTGCAGCGCTTCCTCAGTATTGACACTCCGACAGTGCAGCACTCTCTCAGTACTGACCCTCTGACATTGCAGCACTCTCTCAGTACTGACCCTCTGACGGTGCAGCACTCCCTCAGTACTGACCCTCCGACATTGCAGCACTCCCTCAGTACTGACCCTCTGACAATGCAGCACTCTCTCAGTACTGAACCTTTAGCATTGCAGCACTCTCTCAGTACTGACCCTCTGACAGTGCAGCACTCTCTCAGTACTGACCCTCCGACATTGCAGCACTCCCTCAGTACTGACCCTCTGACAATGCAGCACTCTCTCAGTACTGACCCTTTAAAATTGCAGCACTCTCTCAGTACTGACCCTCTGACAGTGCAGCATTCTCTCAGTACTGACCCTCCGACAGTGCAGCACTCTCTCAGTACTGTCCCTCTGCCAGTGCAGCACTCCCTCAGTACTGACCCTCTGACATTGCAGCACTCTCTCAGTACTGACCCTCTGACGGTGCAGCACTCTCTCAGTACTGACCCTCCGACATTGCAGCGCTCCCTCAGTACTGACCCTCCGACAGTGCAGCGCTTCCTCAGTATTGACACTCCGACAGTGCAGCACTCTCTCAGTACTGACCCTCTGACATTGTAGCACTCTCTCAGTACTGACCCTCTGACGGTGCAGCACTCCCTCAGTACTGACCCTCCGACATTGCAGCACTCCCTCAGTACTGACCCTCCAACAGTGCAGCACTCTCTCAGTACTGACCCTCTGACAGTGCAGCACTCTCTCAGTACTGACCATCCAACAGTGCAGCACTCTCTCAGTACTGACCCTCCAACAGTGCAGCACTCTCTCAGTACTGACCCTCTGACAGTGCAGCACTCTCTCAGTACTGACCCTCTGACAGTGCAGCACTCCCTCGGTACTGACCCTCCAACAGTGCAGCACTCTCTCAGTACTGACCCTCCAACAGTGCAGCACTCTCTCAGTACTGACCCTCTGACAGTGCAGCACTCTCTCAGTACTGACCCTGCAACAGTGCAGCACTCTCTCAGTACTGACCCTCTGACAGTGCAGCACTCTCTCAGTACTGACCCTCTGCCAGTGCAGCACTCCCTCAGTACTGACCCTCTGACAGTGCAGCACTCTGTCAGTACTGACCCTCTGACAGTGCAGCACTCCCTCAGTACTGACCCTCCGACTGTGTGGCACTCCCTCAGTACTGACCCTCCGACAGTGCAGCACTCCCTCAGTACTGACCCTCTGACAGTGCAGCATTCTCTCAGTACAGACCCTCCGACAGTGCAGCACGCTCTCAGTACTAACCCTCTGCCAGTGCAGCACTCCCTCAGTACTGACCCTCTGACAGTGCAGCACTCTCTCAGTGCTGACCCTCTGACAGTGCAGCACTCCCTCAGTACTGACCCTCCGACAGTGCAGCACTCTCTCAGTACTGACCCTCTGTCAGTGCAGCACTCCCTCAGTACTGACCCTCTGACAGTGCAGCACTCTCTCAGTACTGACCCTCAGACAGTGCAGCACTCTCTCAGTAGTGACCCTCTGACAGTGCAGCACTCTCTCAGTACTGACCCTCTGACAGTGCAGCACTCTCTCAGTACTGACCCTCTGCCAGTGCAGCACTGCCTCAGTACTGACCATCCAACAGTGCAGCACTCTCTCAGTACTGACCCTCCAACAGTGCAGCACGCTCTCAGTACTGACCCTCTGGCAGTGCAGAACTCTCTCAGTACTGACCCTCTGACAGTGCAGCACTCTCTCAGTACTGACCCTCTGCCAGTGCAGCACTCCCTCAGTACTGACCCTCCAACAGTGCAGCACTCTCTCAGTACTGACCCTCCAACAGTGCAGCACTCTTTCAGTACTGACCCTCTGACAGTGCAGCACTCTCTCTGTACTGACCCTCTGACAGTGCAGCACTCTCTCAGTACTGACCCTCCAACAGTGCAGCACTCTCTCAGTACTGACCCTCTGACAGTGCAGCACTCTGTCAGTACTGACCCTCTGATAGTGCAGCACTCCCTCAGTACTGACCCTCCGACTGTGCGGCACTCCCTCAGTACTGACCCTCCGACAGTGCAGCACTCCTTCAGTATTGACCCTCTGACAGTGCAGCATTCTCTCAGTACTGACCCTCCGACAGTGCAGCACTCTCTCAGTACTGTCCCTCTGCCAGTGCAGCACTCCCTCAGTACTGACCCTCTGACATTGCAGCACTCTCTCAGTACTGACCCTCTGACGGTGCAGCACTCTCTCAGTACTGACCCTCCGACATTGCAGCGCTCCCTCAGTACTGACCCTCCGACAGTGCAGCGCTTCCTCAGTATTGACACTCCGACAGTGCAGCACTCTCTCAGTACTGACCCTCTGACATTGCAGCACTCTCTCAGTACTGACCCTCTGACGGTGCAGCACTCCCTCAGTACTGACCCTCCGACATTGCAGCACTCCCTCAGTACTGACCCTCTGACAATGCAGCACTCTCTCAGTACTGAACCTTTAACATTGCAGCACTCTCTCAGTACTGACCCTCTGACAGTGCAGCACTCTCTCAGTACTGACCCTCCGACATTGCAGCACTCCCTCAGTACTGACCCTCTGACAATGCAGCACTCTCTCAGTACTGACCCTTTAAAATTGCAGCACTCTCTCAGTACTGACCCTCTGACAGTGCAGCATTCTCTCAGTACTGACCCTCCGACAGTGCAGCACTCTCTCAGTACTGTCCCTCTGCCAGTGCAGCACTCCCTCAGTACTGACCCTCTGACATTGCAGCACTCTCTCAGTACTGACCCTCTGACGGTGCAGCACTCTCTCAGTACTGACCCTCCGACATTGCAGCGCTCCCTCAGTACTGACCCTCCGACAGTGCAGCACTTCCTCAGTATTGACACTCCGACAGTGCAGCACTCTCTCAGTACTGACCCTCTGACATTGCAGCACTCTCTCAGTACTGACCCTCTGACGGTGCAGCACTCCCTCAGTACTGACCCTCCGACATTGCAGCACTCCCTCAGTACTGACCCTCTGACAATGCAGCACTCTCTCAGTACTGAACCTTTAACATTGCAGCACTCTCTCAGTCCTGACCCTCTGACAGTGCAGCACTCTCTCAGTACTGACCCTCCGACATTGCAGCACTCCCTCAGTACTGACCCTCTGACAATGCAGCACTCTCTCAGTACTGACCCTTTAAAATTGCAGCACTCTCTCAGTACTGACCCTCCGACATTGCAGCACTCCCTCAGTACTGACCCTCTGACAGTGCAGCAATCCCTCAGTACTGACCCTCCGACAGTGCAGCACTTGCTCAGTACTGACCCTCTGACAGTGCAGCAATCCCTTAGTACTGACCCTCCGACAGTGCAGCACTCCCTCAGTACTGTCCCTCCAACAGTGCAGCACTCCCTCAGCACTGACCCTCCGACATTGCAGCGCTCCCTCAGTACTGACCCTCCGACAGTGCAGCGCTTCCTCAGTAGTGACCCTCCAACAGTGCAGCACTCTCTCAGTACTGACCCTCCAACAGTGCAGCACTCTCTCAGTACTGACCCTCTGACAGTGCAGCACTCTCTCAGTACTGACCATCCAACAGTGCAGCACTCTCTCAGTACTGACCCTCCAACAGTGCAGCACTCTCTCAGTACTGACCCTCTGACAGTGCAGCACTCTCTCAGTACTGACCCTCTGACAGTGCAGCACTCCCTCAGTACTGACCCTCCAACAGTGCAGCACTCTCTCAGTACTGACCCTCCAACAGTGCAGCACTCTCTCAGTACTGACCCTCTGACAGTGCAGCACTCTCTCAGTACTGACCCTGCAACAGTGCAGCACTCTCTCAGTACTGACCCTCTGACAGTGCAGCACTCTCTCAGTACTGACCCTCTGCCAGTGCAGCACTCCCTCAGTACTGACCCTCTGACAGTGCAGCACTCTGTCAGTACTGACCCTCTGACAGTGCAGCACTCCCTCAGTACTGACCCTCCGACTGTGTGGCACTCCCTCAGTACTGACCCTCCGACAGTGCAGCACTCCCTCAGTACTGACCCTCTGACAGTGCAGCATTCTCTCAGTACAGACCCTCCGACAGTGCAGCACGCTCTCAGTACTAACCCTCTGCCAGTGCAGCACTCCCTCAGTACTGACCCTCTGACAGTGCAGCACTCTCTCAGTGCTGACCCTCTGACAGTGCAGCACTCCCTCAGTACTGACCCTCCGACAGTGCAGCACTCTCTCAGTACTGACCCTCTGTCAGTGCAGCACTCCCTCAGTACTGACCCTCTGACAGTGCAGCACTCTCTCAGTACTGACCCTCAGACAGTGCAGCACTCTCTCAGTAGTGACCCTCTGACAGTGCAGCACTCTCTCAGTACTGACCCTCTGACAGTGCAGCACTCTCTCAGTACTGACCCTCTGCCAGTGCAGCACTGCCTCAGTACTGACCATCCAACAGTGCAGCACTCTCTCAGTACTGACCCTCCAACAGTGCAGCACGCTCTCAGTACTGACCTTCTGGCAGTGCAGAACTCTCTCAGTACTGACCTTCTGACAGTGCAGCACTCTCTCAGTACTGACCCTCTGCCAGTGCAGCACTCCCTCAGTACTGACCCTCCAACAGTGCAGCACTCTCTCAGTACTGACCCTCCAACAGTGCAGCACTCTTTCAGTACTGACCCTCTGACAGTGCAGCACTCTCTCTGTACTGACCCTCTGACAGTGCAGCACTCTCTCAGTACTGACCCTCCAACAGTGCAGCACTCTCTCAGTACTGACCCTCTGACAGTGCAGCACTCTGTCAGTACTGACCCTCTGATAGTGCAGCACTCCCTCAGTACTGACCCTCCGACTGTGCGGCACTCCCTCAGTACTGACCCTCCGACAGTGCAGCACTCCTTCAGTATTGACCCTCTGACAGTGCAGCATTCTCTCAGTACTGACCCTCCGACAGTGCAGCACTCTCTCAGTACTGTCCCTCTGCCAGTGCAGCACTCCCTCAGTACTGACCCTCTGACATTGCAGCACTCTCTCAGTACTGACCCTCTGACGGTGCAGCACTCTCTCAGTACTGACCCTCCGACATTGCAGCGCTCCCTCAGTACTGACCCTCCGACAGTGCAGCGCTTCCTCAGTATTGACACTCCGACAGTGCAGCACTCTCTCAGTACTGACCCTCTGACATTGCAGCACTCTCTCAGTACTGACCCTCTGACGGTGCAGCACTCCCTCAGTACTGACCCTCCGACATTGCAGCACTCCCTCAGTACTGACCCTCTGACAATGCAGCACTCTCTCAGTACTGAACCTTTAACATTGCAGCACTCTCTCAGTACTGACCCTCTGACAGTGCAGCACTCTCTCAGTACTGACCCTCCGACATTGCAGCACTCCCTCAGTACTGACCCTCTGACAATGCAGCACTCTCTCAGTACTGACCCTTTAAAATTGCAGCACTCTCTCAGTACTGACCCTCTGACAGTGCAGCATTCTCTCAGTACTGACCCTCCGACAGTGCAGCACTCTCTCAGTACTGTCCCTCTGCCAGTGCAGCACTCCCTCAGTACTGACCCTCTGACATTGCAGCACTCTCTCAGTACTGACCCTCTGACGGTGCAGCACTCTCTCAGTACTGACCCTCCGACATTGCAGCGCTCCCTCAGTACTGACCCTCCGACAGTGCAGCGCTTCCTCAGTATTGACACTCCGACAGTGCAGCACTCTCTCAGTACTGACCCTCTGACATTGTAGCACTCTCTCAGTACTGACCCTCTGACGGTGCAGCACTCCCTCAGTACTGACCCTCCGACATTGCAGCACTCCCTCAGTACTGACCCTCCAACAGTGCAGCACTCTCTCAGTACTGACCCTCTGACAGTGCAGCACTCTCTCAGTACTGACCATCCAACAGTGCAGCACTCTCTCAGTACTGACCCTCCAACAGTGCAGCACTCTCTCAGTACTGACCCTCTGACAGTGCAGCACTCTCTCAGTACTGACCCTCTGACAGTGCAGCACTCCCTCGGTACTGACCCTCCAACAGTGCAGCACTCTCTCAGTACTGACCCTCCAACAGTGCAGCACTCTCTCAGTACTGACCCTCTGACAGTGCAGCACTCTCTCAGTACTGACCCTGCAACAGTGCAGCACTCTCTCAGTACTGACCCTCTGACAGTGCAGCACTCTCTCAGTACTGACCCTCTGCCAGTGCAGCACTCCCTCAGTACTGACCCTCTGACAGTGCAGCACTCTGTCAGTACTGACCCTCTGACAGTGCAGCACTCCCTCAGTACTGACCCTCCGACTGTGTGGCACTCCCTCAGTACTGACCCTCCGACAGTGCAGCACTCCCTCAGTACTGACCCTCTGACAGTGCAGCATTCTCTCAGTACAGACCCTCCGACAGTGCAGCACGCTCTCAGTACTAACCCTCTGCCAGTGCAGCACTCCCTCAGTACTGACCCTCTGACAGTGCAGCACTCTCTCAGTGCTGACCCTCTGACAGTGCAGCACTCCCTCAGTACTGACCCTCCGACAGTGCAGCACTCTCTCAGTACTGACCCTCTGTCAGTGCAGCACTCCCTCAGTACTGACCCTCTGACAGTGCAGCACTCTCTCAGTACTGACCCTCAGACAGTGCAGCACTCTCTCAGTAGTGACCCTCTGACAGTGCAGCACTCTCTCAGTACTGACCCTCTGACAGTGCAGCACTCTCTCAGTACTGACCCTCTGCCAGTGCAGCACTGCCTCAGTACTGACCATCCAACAGTGCAGCACTCTCTCAGTACTGACCCTCCAACAGTGCAGCACGCTCTCAGTACTGACCCTCTGGCAGTGCAGAACTCTCTCAGTACTGACCCTCTGACAGTGCAGCACTCTCTCAGTACTGACCCTCTGCCAGTGCAGCACTCCCTCAGTACTGACCCTCCAACAGTGCAGCACTCTCTCAGTACTGACCCTCCAACAGTGCAGCACTCTTTCAGTACTGACCCTCTGACAGTGCAGCACTCTCTCTGTACTGACCCTCTGACAGTGCAGCACTCTCTCAGTACTGACCCTCCAACAGTGCAGCACTCTCTCAGTACTGACCCTCTGACAGTGCAGCACTCTGTCAGTACTGACCCTCTGATAGTGCAGCACTCCCTCAGTACTGACCCTCCGACTGTGCGGCACTCCCTCAGTACTGACCCTCCGACAGTGCAGCACTCCTTCAGTATTGACCCTCTGACAGTGCAGCATTCTCTCAGTACTGACCCTCCGACAGTGCAGCACTCTCTCAGTACTGTCCCTCTGCCAGTGCAGCACTCCCTCAGTACTGACCCTCTGACATTGCAGCACTCTCTCAGTACTGACCCTCTGACGGTGCAGCACTCTCTCAGTACTGACCCTCCGACATTGCAGCGCTCCCTCAGTACTGACCCTCCGACAGTGCAGCGCTTCCTCAGTATTGACACTCCGACAGTGCAGCACTCTCTCAGTACTGACCCTCTGACATTGCAGCACTCTCTCAGTACTGACCCTCTGACGGTGCAGCACTCCCTCAGTACTGACCCTCCGACATTGCAGCACTCCCTCAGTACTGACCCTCTGACAATGCAGCACTCTCTCAGTACTGAACCTTTAACATTGCAGCACTCTCTCAGTACTGACCCTCTGACAGTGCAGCACTCTCTCAGTACTGACCCTCCGACATTGCAGCACTCCCTCAGTACTGACCCTCTGACAATGCAGCACTCTCTCAGTACTGACCCTTTAAAATTGCAGCACTCTCTCAGTACTGACCCTCTGACAGTGCAGCATTCTCTCAGTACTGACCCTCCGACAGTGCAGCACTCTCTCAGTACTGTCCCTCTGCCAGTGCAGCACTCCCTCAGTACTGACCCTCTGACATTGCAGCACTCTCTCAGTACTGACCCTCTGACGGTGCAGCACTCTCTCAGTACTGACCCTCCGACATTGCAGCGCTCCCTCAGTACTGACCCTCCGACAGTGCAGCACTTCCTCAGTATTGACACTCCGACAGTGCAGCACTCTCTCAGTACTGACCCTCTGACATTGCAGCACTCTCTCAGTACTGACCCTCTGACGGTGCAGCACTCCCTCAGTACTGACCCTCCGACATTGCAGCACTCCCTCAGTACTGACCCTCTGACAATGCAGCACTCTCTCAGTACTGAACCTTTAACATTGCAGCACTCTCTCAGTCCTGACCCTCTGACAGTGCAGCACTCTCTCAGTACTGACCCTCCGACATTGCAGCACTCCCTCAGTACTGACCCTCTGACAATGCAGCACTCTCTCAGTACTGACCCTTTAAAATTGCAGCACTCTCTCAGTACTGACCCTCCGACATTGCAGCACTCCCTCAGTACTGACCCTCTGACAGTGCAGCAATCCCTCAGTACTGACCCTCCGACAGTGCAGCACTTGCTCAGTACTGACCCTCTGACAGTGCAGCAATCCCTTAGTACTGACCCTCCGACAGTGCAGCACTCCCTCAGTACTGTCCCTCCAACAGTGCAGCACTCCCTCAGCACTGACCCTCCGACATTGCAGCGCTCCCTCAGTACTGACCCTCCGACAGTGCAGCGCTTCCTCAGTATTGACACTCCGACAGTGCAGCACTCCCTCAGTACTGACCCTCCGACATTGCAGCGCTCCCTCAGTACTGACCCTCCCACAGTGCAGCACTCCCTCAGTACTGTCCCTCCGACATTGCAGCTCCCTCTCAGTACTTACCCTCCGACATTGCAGCACTCCCTCAGTATTGACACTCCGACAGTGCAGCGCTCACTCAGTACTGACCCTCTGCCAGTGCAGCACTGCCTCAGTACTGACCTTCCAACAGTGCAGCACTCTCTCAGTACTGACCCTCCAACAGTGCAGCATTCTCTCAGTACTGACCCTCTGGCAGTGCAGCCCTCTCTCAGTACTGACCCTCCAACAGTGCAGCACTCTCTCAATACTGACCCTCTGATAGTGCAGCACTCTCTCAGTAGTAACCCTCTGACAGTGCAGCACTCTCTCAGTACTGACCCTCCAACAGTGCAGCACTCTCTCAGTACTGACCCTCTGACAGTGCAGCACTCTCTCAGTACTGACCATCCAACAGTGCAGCACTCTCTCAGTACTGACCCTCCAACAGTGCAGCACTCTCTCAGTACTGACCCTCTGACAGTGCAGCACTCTCTCAGTACTGACCCTCTGACAGTGCAGCACTCCCTCAGTACTGACCCTCCAACAGTGCAGCACTCTCTCAGTACTGACCCTCCAACAGTGCAGCACTCTCTCAGTACTGACCCTCTGACAGTGCAGCACTCTCTCAGTACTGACCCTCTGACAGTGCAGCACTCTCTCAGTACTGACCCTCCAACAGTGCAGCACTCTCTCAGTACTGACCCTCTGACAGTGCAGCACTCTCTCAGTACTGACCCTCTGCCAGTGCAGCACTCCCTCAGTACTGACCCTCTGACAGTGCAGCACTCTGTCAGCACTGACCCTCTGACAGTGCAGCACTCCCTCAGTACTGACCCTCCGACTGTGTGGCACTCCCTCAGTACTGACCCTCTGCCAGTGCAGCACTGCCTCAGTACTGACCATCCAACAGTGCAGCACTCTCTCAGTACTGACCCTCCAACAGTGCAGCACTCTCTCAGTACTGACCCTCTGGCAGTGCAGAACTCTCTCAGTACTGACGCTCTGACAGTGCAGCACTCTCTCAGTACTGACCCTCTGCCAGTGCAGCACTCCCTCAGTACTGACCCTCCAACAGTGCAGCACTCTCTCAGTACTGACCCTCCAACAGTGCAGCACTCTCTCAGTACTGACCCTCTGACAGTGCTGCACTCTCTCAGTACTGACCCTCTGACAGTGCAGCACTCTCTCAGTACTGACCCTCCAACAGTGCAGCACTCTCTCAGTACTGACCCTCTGACAGTGCAGCACTCCATCAGTACTGACCCTCTGACAGTGCAGCACTCCCTCAGTACTGACCCTCCGACTGTGCGGCACTCTCTCAGTACTGACCCTCTGACAGTGCAGCACTCTCTCAGTACTGACCCTCCGACATTGCAGCACTCCCTCAGTACTGACCCTCTGACAATGCAGCACTCTCTCAGTACTGACCCTCCGACATTGCAGCACTCCCTCAGTACTGACCCTCTGACAGTGCAGCACTCTCTCAGTGCTGACCCTCTGACAGTGCGGCAATCCCTCAGTACTGACCCTCCGACAGTGCAGCACTCCCTCAGTACTGTCCCTCCGACAGTGCAGCGCTCCCTCAGTACTGACCCTCTGACAGTGCAGCACTCTCTCAGTACTGTCCCTCTGACAGTGCAGCAATCCCTCAGTACTGACCCTCCGACAGTGCAGCACTCCCTCAGTACTGTCCCTCCAACAGTGCAGCACTCCCTCAGTTCTGACCCTCCGACAGTGCAGCGCTCCCTCAGTTCTGTCCCTCCGACATTGCAGCGCTCCCTCAGTCCTGTCCCTCCGACAGTGCAGCGCTTACTCAGTATTGACACCGACAGTGCAGCACTCCCTCAGTACTGTCCCTCCGACATTGCAGCACTCCCTCAGTATTGACACTCCGGCAGTGCAGCACTCCCTCAGTACTGACCCTCCGACAGTGCCGCACTCCCTCAGTATTGAGACTCCGACAGTGCAGCACTCCTTCAGTACTGACCCTCTGACAGTGCAGCACTCCCTCGGTACTGACCCTCCTACAGTGCAGCTCTCCCTCAGTACTGACATACCGACACTGCAGCACTCCCTCAGTACTGACCCTCCGACAGTGCAGCACTCCCTCAGTACTGACATACCGACACTGCAGCACTCCCTCAGTACTGACCCTCTGACAGTGCAGCAGTCCCTCAGTGCTGACCCTCTGACAGTGCAGCACTCTCTCAGTACTGACCCTCCGACATTGCAGCACTCCCTCAGTACTGACCCTCTGACAATGCAGCACTCTCTCAGTACTGACCCTTTAACATTGCAGCACTCTCTCAGTACTGAACCTCTGACAGTGCAGCACTCTCTCAGTACTGACCCTCTGACAGTGCAGCACTCCCTCAGTACTGACCCTCCGACAGTGCAGCACTCCCTCAGTACTGTCCCTCCGACAGTGCAGCGCTCCCTCAGTACTGACCCTCTGACAGTGCAGCAGTCTCTCAGTACTGTCCCTCTGACAGTGCAGCAATCCCTCAGTACTGACCCTCCGACAGTGCAGCACTCCCTCAGTACTGTCCCTCCAACAGTGCAGCACTCCCTCAGTACTGACCCTCTGACAGTGCAGCAGTCCCTCAGTGCTGACCCTCTGACAGTGCAGCACTCTCTCAGTACTGACCCTCCGACAGTGCGGCCTGGATTATGTCCTCTAATCTTTGGACTGGGACTGGAACTCACATTCTTCGGTCTCAGAAATGAGGGTGCTACTCAGGCAGTATCTCAGCTTACTGTGTGCAAATAACGTCCACATTTCCAACGTTATAACAGTGACTACACTTCAAAAATACTTCATTCGCTGTAAAATGCTTTGGGACCCCGTGAAGTTGTGATTCATGCTATAGAAATGCAATCTGAACACACCTTGTCTCAAAAGAATCTGGCGTGTAAAGAAAATTAATAGGATTATAATCCTCTGAACAGGTGTACAGATTGATTAACTATTTAGAATCACAGCATCATTCCAATACAGAAAGAGGCCATTCAGCCCATCAAATGCATGCCAGCTCTCCGTGGGGCAATTCAGTCTGCCCCATTCCCCCGCTCTATCCCTGTCACCCTGCAAGTGACCATTCAGTTAATTTCCTTTTGAAATCATTCCTTGTTTCCACTTCCACCACCCTCGTTGGCAGTGAGTTCCACTGGCTGTGTACTTGCTGTGTGTTTAATGAGTTCCAGCTCTTTCTTTTGCATTCGTTTATTGTGAGTCTTCCTGACTGTTTTAATATTTTTTGATCTGACTATATTGTCCATCATACACTTCCCCAGTTCCCTGTCCGCCAGCTCACACTGCGTTAAATCCTCCCTTGTCGATTTCAGGTGTGACTTGTAGCACACTGGGAAGAGAGGGAGGAACAGTGACATTGTGTTGCTGTGGAGATCTGGAGACATTTGAATGTTATTTTTCTCCAGTGAATCTAAACAGAACAACAACACTGATATAAAGTATTGGAATCTGTTAAAAAAAATCTCAGGTGATCATTTCTGACAAATCACTGCTAATCTTCATCTTATTCATGTCAAATTGACTTGATAACAGAGTCAAATATGTCAGGTATTGTGTGAATAAATTCTAGGATAGTAACACTTGGAGGGGGAGTTCGGGATATATTCTGGGCCCCTGCAGAGTATGAAATGGTTAACATGACCTTCGAAAGAATTTTAACTCACTGCACCCTACAGTCCTGGAACAGAAAGCAATATTTAAACTGGCTACAGAAGAGACACATTGTTAAATGTTATTATTTGCACAGAGCAGATGTGAGTGTTTTCCTCATTTTAGCGCAAATCTGGAGCATTTCATTTACTGTTTATATATCAGCTCCTGAACCCATCACTCCCATTCCCATCCCTCCGAGTCCCTCACTCCCATTCCCATCCCTCCGAGTCCCTCACTCCCATTCCCATCCCTCCGAGCCCCTCACTCCCATTCCCATCCCTCCGAGTCCCTCACTCCTATTCCCAACCCTCCGAGTCCCTCACTCCCATTCCCATCCCTCCGAGTCCCTCACTCCCATTCCCATCCCTCCAAGTCCCTCACTCCTATTCCCAACCTTCCGAGTCCCTCACTCCCATTCCCATCCCTCCGAGTCCCTCACTCCTATTCCCATCCATCCGAGCCCCTCACTCCCATTCCCATCACTCCGAGTCCCTCACTCCCATTCCCATCCCTCCGAGCCCCTCACTCCCATTCCCATCCCTCCGAGCCCCTCACCTATTCCCATCATTCCGAGTCCCTCACTCCCATTCCCATCCCTTCGAGTCCCTCACTCCCATTCCCATCCCTCCGAGTCCCTCACTCCCATTCCCAACCCTCCGAGTCCCTCACTCCCATTCCCAACCCTCCGAGTCCCTCACTCGCATTGCTCTGAGTGTAGTTGGTTCCAGAGTGGGTTGAGTTGCGGATGGAGGGTCCCTGGCTCTGCTCTCCTGGGTAAATAGCCCATTCTGCCCGCAGATGGAGCCAGTTAAGCAGCCGGAGAGCCTGAGGGAGAGAGAGGGGGAGAGGAGAAGGAGGGAAGGGGGTGGCCTGGAGGGAGGAGGGAAGCTGGAGGGGGTTGGGGGGTCTCTGTGCACATCTGCAACGACTCCAGTTGCCTCAGTGAGGACGGTGCAGGAGCGGAGTTAATCCGATTTGCAGCGGATTGAAGGTGATCTGGAATTTGCAGACATGTCCCCGCGGCAGTTTGTTGCTATTTGGGAATTTCCTGCTGCTGAAAGTGACCTGAGAAATTGCAGGGCTCCGGGATTGTAGAGAGAAGAGGGAGAGGGAGAGGGAGAGGCTGCTCCCGCTCCGCATTGTCGCAAACATGCCTTATTGTAGCAGGAAAACTCAAACTTTCCTCTCCACTTGTGTGATCCTGAGCGGACTCAGTAATCTCCTGTGTCTCATCTACATCGCCTGGGTCACCAACTACCTGGGCAGCGGATACATCAAAGTGCAGCCGCCTTTACCCGAACTTCACTTGCAGGAAGACAAGAGGGAGACTCTCAGGCTGAGGGAAAGGTTAGAGCGGCTGGAGAATGTTGTAAATCAGCATTTACAAGGTAAGAGACAGAGCCATCTCTCCAGCTGTGTTTTCACAAAGAGTATTCCACCTGTAATCTCCCTCCTCCCTATTCCCAACGCTGCTCCTGCCCCTTTGTTCAGTCCAGATGTCAAGACAACTCGAATCTTATTCCAATATTTTAATATCGGATGCTCCTTTTTAAAACAAAGCTTCACTGATCATTTTTAAAGGCACAGGTTGTGTTGTTAATCCTGGGATAGGGTTAATGCCCCATCAGGCCCCCTAATGCCCCATCAGTCTGTCCCTCTAATGCCCCATCAGTCTGTCTAATGCCCCATCAGTCCCCCTAATGCCCCATCAGGCCCCCTAATGCCCCATCAGTCTGTCCCTCTAATGCCCCATCAGTCCCTCTAATGCCCCATCAGTCCCCCTAATGCCCCATCAGTCTGTCCCTCTAATGCCCCATCAGTCCGTCTAATGCCCCATCAGTCCCCCTAATGCCCCATCAGGCCCCCTAATGCCCCATCAGTCTGTCCCTCTAATGCCCCATCAGTCCGTCTAATGCCCCATCAGTCCCCCTAATGCCCCATCAGGCCCCCTAATGCCCCATCAGTCTGTCCCTCTAATGCCCCATCAGTCCCTCTAATGCCCCATCAGTCCCCCTAATGCCCCATCAGTCTGTCCCTCTAATGCCCCATCAGTCCCTCTAATGCCCCATCAGTCCCCCTAATGCCCCATCAGTCTGTCCCTCTAATGCCCCATCAGTCCCTCTAATGCCCCATCAGTCCCCCTAATGCCCCATCAGTCCCCCTAATGCCCCATCAGTCTGTCCCTCTAAAGCCCCATCAGTCCCTCTAATGCCCCATCAGTCCCCCTAATGCCCCATCAGCCTGTCCCTCTAATGCCCCATCAGTCCCCCTAATGCCCCATCAGTCTGTCCCTCTAATGCCCCATCAGTCCCCCTAATGCCCCATCAGTCTGTCCCTCTAATGCCCCATCAGTCTGTCCCTCTAATGCCCCATCTGTCCCCCTAATGCCCCATCAGTCTGTCCCTCTAATGCCCCATCAGTCCCTCTAATGCCCCATCAGTCCCCTTAATGCCCCATCAGTCCCCCTAATGCCCCATCAGTCTGCCCCTCTAATGCCCCATCAGTCCCCCTAATGCCCCATCAGTCCCCCTAATGCCCCATCAGGCCCCCTAATGCCCCATCAGTCTGTCCCTCTAATGCCCCATCAGTCCCTCTAATGCCCCATCAGTCCCCCTAATGCCCCATCAGTCCCCCTAATGCCCCATCAGTCTGTCCCTCTAAAGCCCCATCAGTCCCTCTAATGCCCCATCAGTCCCCCTAATGCCCCATCAGCCTGTCCCTCTAATGCCCCATCAGTCCCCCTAATGCCCCATCAGTCTGTCCCTCTAATGCCCCATCAGTCCCCCTAATGCCCCATCAGTCTGTCCCTCTAATGCCCCATCAGTCTGTCCCTCTAATGCCCCATCACCCTCTAATGCCCCATCAGTCTGTCCCTCTATTGCCCCATCAGTCTGTCCCTCTAATGCCCCATCTGTCCCCCTAATGCCCCATCAGCCTGTCCCTCTAATGCCCCATCTGTCCCCCTAATGCCCCATCAGTTTGTCCCTCTAATGCCCCATCAGTCCCCCTAATGCCCCATCACTGTCCCTCTAATGCCCCATCAGTCCCTCTAATGCCCCCAGTCCCCCTAATGCCCCATCAGTCTGTCCCTCTAATGCCCAATCAGTCCCTCTAATGCCCCATCAGTCCCCCTAATGCCCCATCAGTCGGTCTCTCTAATGCCCCATCAGCCTGTCCTTCTAATGCCCCATCAGCCTGTCCCTCTAATGCCCCATCAGTCTGTCCCTCTAATGCCCCATCAGTCCCCCTAATGCCCCATCAGTCTGTCCCTCTAATGCCCCATCAGTCTGTCCCCCTAAAGCCCCATCAGTCTGTTCCCCTAATACCCCCTCAGTCTGTCCCTCAGTGCTCCATCAGTTTTCCCCCTAATGCCCCATCAGTTTTCCCCCAATGCTCCATCAGTCGCCCCCCCTAATGCCCCATCAGTCTGTTCCCCTAATACCCCCTCAGTCAGTCCCTCAGTGCCCCATCAGTTTCCCCCCCAATACCCCATCAGTCTGTCCCCCTAATGCTCCATCAGTCTGTCCCCCTAATGCCCCCTCAGTCTGTCCCCCTAATGCCCCCTCAGTCTGTGCCTCTAAAGCCCCATCAGTTTCCCCCTAATACCCCCTCAGCCTGTCCCCCTAATATCCGATCAGTCTGTGCCCCTAATGCCCCCTCAGTCTGTGCCCCTAATGCCCCCTCAGTCTGTCCCCCTAATGCCCCATCAGTTTTTCCCCCAATACCCCCTCAGCCTGTCCCCCTAATATCCGATCAGTCTGTGCCCCTAATGCCCCCTCAGACTGTGCCCCTAATGTCCCATCAGTTTTTCCCCCTAATGCTCCCTCAGTTTATCATCACAGAGTCGAGGTGCCAGTTGTGACTGAAGAGTGAGCAATCACTCTGCTGAAGAATGTTACTGTTTTTATTCGCACAGAATTGATAAAATCTAACATAGACTGCGAGGTTTAGTAACGCTAACCCTAGTAATATCGGCCAGGGCAGGAAGTCTGTTTCTCGCCCAGGGTGAATTTCAAACGGGGCTAATTCACCCCAAGGGGGGATAGAATCAAACACAAAACTAGTTCATCAAACTACATATGTTTGAGTGCACTGATGGAATTATTTATAAATGGAATCTAAACTCTCTCTGAGTAAATGGGTTTGGAGTTTGAAAGCTGGCTATAATATCGATTTAGTCGAAGGAAACCAAGATATTGGACAGTGAAAAGTTCTAAAAGTTCTTTTGTTATGCTGTGGCGGAGAATCATTAGTGTTGTTGCTTAAGCAGCTCTACCAGACTTTCACCATACATTGTTTATCGCAAACATTTCTTCTCACAGTAGCGAGTTGCTGAGAAACTCAGTGGAGACTGGAAGATTCCGCTGAGGTTTAGAGGTTGCAGTGTGCTCTCGATGATGTGCAATGTTGGCTGATACAAGGCTTTTAGTCCATTTTTGTCACTGTCAGACCTGATTCTTTATATATGAAAAATAGGAGTAAGCCATTCAGCCCCTCGAGCCTGCCTGATCAATAAGATCATGGCTGATCTTGGACTTCAAATCCACTTTCCCGCCTGCTCCCCATATTCCCTGAGCCCCTTAGTGTCCAAAACTCTATTGATCTCAGTCTTGAATATACTCAATGACTGAGCGTCCAAAGTTCTCTCAGGTAATAAATTCCAAAGATTTACAACCCTCTGAGTGAAGGCATTTCTCCTCATCTCAGTCCTAAATGTCCGACCACTTATTCTAGGACCATGACTGCTAGTTCCAGACTTCCTTCTGTGCAATACAGCAGAGAAGGAGGACATTTGACCCATTGTGTCAGTTCTTTGAAAGAGCTTCCAATTAGTCCTACACCTCTTGCTCTTTTCCCATAGCCCTGCAAAGGGCAGTGGAAGTAGATTCAATAATAACTTTCAAAAAGGCAATTGGATAAATACTTGAAAAGGAAAATGATTACAGGGTTATAGGGAAAGATCGAGGGAGTGGAACTAATTGAATAGTTCTTTCAAAGAGCTGGCACAGGCGTGATGGGCTGAATGGCCTCCTTCTGTGCTATATGATTCTATGGGCTGAAATTTAACTGGCAGGACCAGGTGGGTTTAGGAGTGGGTGGGAGATTAAAACAGGTGAAATTGAAAGTACATTGAGAAGCTGGCTGCAATCATCTCCTTCTGTGTTAGGCTGCACTCAAGATTCCCCCTTGTGAGAGTTTTTTTTTATTTATTCATTTCACAGGATGTGGGCATCGCTGGCTAGGCCAGCATTTATTGCCCTTCCTATTTGCCCTTGAGAAGGTGGTGGTGAGCTGCCTTCTTGAACCGCTGCAGTCCATGTGGGGTAGGTACACCCACAGTGCTGTTAGGAAGGGAGTTCCAGGATTTTGACCCAGCGACAGTGAAGGAATGGCGATATAGTTCCAAGGCAGGATGGTGTGTGACTTGGAGGGGAACTTGCAGGTGGTGGAGTTCCCATGTATTTGCTGCCCTTGTCCTTCTAGTTGGTAGAGGTTGTGGGTTTGGAAGGTGCTGTCTAAGGAGCCTTGGTGCATTGCTGCAGTGCATCTTGTAGATGGTACACACTGCTGCCACTGTGTGTCAATGGTGAAGAGAGTGAATGTTGAAGGTGGTGGATGGGGTGCCAATCAAGTGGGTTGTTTTGTCCTGTATGGTGTCGAGCTTCTTGAGCGTTGTTGGAGCTGCACCCATCCAGGCTAGTGGAGAGTATTCCATCACACTCCCGACTTGTGCCTTGTAGATGGTGGACAGGCTTTAGGGAGTCAGGAGGTGAGTTACTCGCCACAGGATTCCTAGCCTCTGACCTGCTCTTGTAGCCATGGTATTTATATGGCTATTCCAGTTCAGTTGCTGGTCAATGGTAGCCCCTAGGATGTTGATAGTGGGGGATTCAGCGATGGTAATGCCATTGAATGTCAAGGGGGAGATGGTTAGATTCTCTCTTGTTGGAGATGTTCATTGCCTGGCACTTGTGTGGCGCGAATGTTACTTGCCATTTATCAGCCCAAGCCTGGATATTGTCCAGGTCTTGCTGCATTTCTACACGGACTGCTTCAGTATCTGAGGAATCACGAATGGTGCTGAACATTGTGCAATCATTAGCGAACATCCCCATTTCTGACCTTATAATTGAAGGAAGGTCATTGATGAAGCAGCTGAAGATGGTTCGGCCTAGGACGCTACCCTGAGGAACTCCTGCAGTGATGTCCTGGAGCTCAGATGATTGACTTCCAACAAACACAACCATCTTCCTTCGTGCTAGGTATGACTCCAACCAGCGGAGAGTTTTCCCCCTGATTCCCTTTGACCTCAGTTTTGCTAGGGCTCCTTGATGCCATACTCGGTTAAATGCTGCTTTGATGTCAAGGGCAGTCACTCTTACCTCACCTCTGGAGTTCAGCTCTTTTGTCCATGTTTGAACGAAGACTGTAATGAGGTCAGGAGCTGAGTGGCCAATTTCAATATGATAATCGCTCAGTTGCGGGGATATTACCCTGACCTTTGCAATTTAGCTGGTTTCCTGGGCTTCCTGGAACTCAGCAGTGAAAACACAGGTGAGAACGCAGGTGAGAACGCAGCAGCAACTGAGGGGACTACAGACATGACAGGGAAATCTGTCAACAAGTACTGAAACCTTAACAGCTGCTTTCTTGCATGTTTATGGGAAAGACTTTGTTCACAGGCCTTATGCTGAGAGGTGACTTTCACAACATTGGAGGTTATTTTGACAACTTTGGACGTGTGTACGTCTGATCTCCACTTTGGAGTTCTGATCTTTCAGATTCGCATGGGTGCTGCTTATGCTGTTTCCCTTTGACCTCAGATAAAGACCAAGATGAGCAATCGCATTGGGGAGATGGTGGTGTACTGTCACTGAACTAGTAATTGAGAGGCCCGGGCTAATGCCCTGGGGGCATGGGTTCAAATCTCATCATGGCAGCTGGTGGAATTTAAATCTAATTTATCAATTAATAAATATCTGGAATTGAAATCAAGTCTCAGTAATGGTGCCATAAAACTATCATCAATTGTCAGAAAAAAAACATCTTGTACAATAATGTCCTTTAGGGAAGGAAATCTGCTATCCTTACCTGGTCTGGCCTACATGTGACTCCAGACCCACAGCAATGTGGTTGACTCTTAACTGCCCTCTGAAACGGCCAAGCAAGATGCTCAGTTGTCAAGGGCAATTAGGGATGGGCAACAAATGCTGGCCTTGCCAGTGACGCCCACATCCCATGAAAGAATATAAAAACCAGCAGCAACAGCCAGCTCCTGACAGACCTGCAGCTGCACAAGAGAGAGGGGAGCAGCAGAGAGATGCAGCTTGCAGGAGTTCATACCTGTAACCCAGGATCTGCAGGCAAAGGGTCCACGTCCTCAACATGTTGGAACACCAGTGGCTCAGGGTGTTATGTCAGTTGGTGATAGCCTGCTAGAACAAGACATGCTGCCAAATGGACTGAGTGGCAGGATATTGCCTGGTCTGGAGGGCATTAGCTGTGAGGAGAGGTTGGATAAACTCGTATTGTTTTCACTGGAACGACGGAGGTGGAGGGGCGACATGATAGAGGTTTACAAAGTTATGAGCGGCATGGACAGAGTGGATAGTCAGAAGCTTTTTCCCAGGGTGGAAGAGTCAGTTATTTGGGGACATAGGTTTAAGGTGCGAGGGGCAAAGTTTAGAGGGGATGTGCGAGGCAAGTTCTTTACACAAAGGGTGGTGAGTGCCTGGAACTTGCTGCTGGGGGAAGTGGTGGAAGCAGGTACGATAGGGACGTTTAAGAGGCATCTTGACAAATCCATGAATAGGATGGGAATAGAGGGATACGGTCCCCGGAAGTGCAGAAGGTTTTAGTTTAGACAGGCATCAAGATCGGCGCAGGCTTGGAGGGCCGAATGGCCTGTTCCTGTGCTGTACTGTTTTTTGTTCTTTGTTCTGGCCATACTTCGCCAGTGGCTGTCAAAGTCACCACTGCCCACAACTTCTTTGCCTCTGGTTCCTAGCAGAGTTCTGTCAGATCTCACAGTTTCTAGCCCACAAATGTATCAGACAGATGACTGATGGATTGTTTTCCAGGGCAGGCAATTTTGTCAACATTGCCACTGATGCAAGTCAGAACGAGTGTTCAGTTGGATTTGTGGCTTCGGCTACCTTTCCACAGGTGCAGGGTGTCATTGAATGCACACGTGGCAATTAAGGCAGATCATCCAGGAGTGTTCCTCAATGTGCAGCTGGCATGTAACCACGAATCAATCATTGTGCAGGTGTGAGCAAGATTGCTGGGAAGCTGCCAAGATGGTTATGTCCTGTGGCAGTTCACCCTCGCTAATCACGTTGCACCTTGAACTGGACTTAACGCCTGGCTCTAAAAAAATAAAGAGTGGTGATATTGGGGGACTTTAATATCAATTGGGATAATGTTAGAGTAAGGGGAAAGAGGGGGAGAAATTTCTGAAATGTGTTCAGGAGAACTTCCTTAATCAGGATGTTCTTGGCACAACTAGAAAGGAGGCATTTCTGGATCTGGTGCTGGGGAATGAGGTGCACCAAGTGGACCAAGTGTCTGTGGGGGAGCACCTGGATAAGAGTGATCATTGTATCATAAGGTTTAGACGAGTAATGGAGAAAAGCAAGGAACAAAATAAGGTAGAACGTCTAGATTGCAAGAGGGCTAATTTCAAAGTGATGAGAAAGGACCTCGCCAGCATATAATGGAACCAAAGACTGACAGGAAAATCTGTAATGAAACAATGGGTTATCTTTAAGGAAGAGATGCTTCGGGTACAGGCTAGGGACATTCCAACAAGGGCAAAAGGTAGATGAACCAAGAACAGGGCTCCTTGGATGACGAGGGAGATAGAGATTATGATAAAACAAAAAAGAGGGTGTATGGTGCATATCAGGTGAATTCTTCAAACAAGAACCAGGTTAAATACAATAAGTTGAGAGGGGAGGAGAAGAGGAAAATAAGACTGGCAAAGAGAGAATATGAGAATAGAATGACAGTCCACCGGCATGTAAATAGGAAGTGGATAGTAAGAGGTGGAGTGGGGCCAATCAGAGACAAAGAGGGTAATATATGCTTAGAGGCACAGGGCAAGGCTCGAATACTTAATGAGTACTTTGTGTCGGTGTTCCTAGCGATGAAGAATCTGACAAAATATTGGTAGAAGTGGAGAAAGTAGAGGCAATGGATAGGGTAAAAATTAACCGTGAAGAGGTACTAAAAAGGCTGGCTATGCTTAGAATGGATAAGTCACTTGGTCCGATGGTTTGCATCCCAGGTTGCTAAAGGAAGTGGGAATGGAGATAATGGAAGGACTTGCCATAATCTTCCAATCTTCCCTGGATACGGGGAAGGCGCCAGAGGATTGGAGAGTGGCAAATGTAACACCCTTATTCAAGAAAGGGTGTAAGGACAGTCCTAGTAATTAAAGGCCAGTTAGTTTAACATCGGTTGTGGGTAAGGTTTTACAAACAATAATCAGGGAAAAGGTCAATGGGAACTTGGAGAGATTTGAGTTAATTAAGGAGAGCCAACATGGATTTGTAAAAGGCAGATCATACTTGATTAATCTAAATGAAATTTTTAGGAACATAGGAACAGGAGTAGGCCATTCGGTCCTTTGAGGATGTTCTGCCATTCGATAAAGTAATGGCTGATCTGGTTGTGGTCTTAACTCCACTTTCCTGTCTGCCCCCCAGAACTCTTGACTCACTTGTCTATCAAACAGCTATCCAACTCAACCTTGAATAAATTCAATGACCCCGCCTCCACTGCTTTCTGGTGAAGAAGATTCCACAGACTAACAACCCTTTGAGAAAAAAAATTCTCCTCAACCCATCTTAAGGGAGAGCTCTTATTTTTAAACTGTGTCCCCTGGTTCTAGTCTCCCCCACAAGAGGAAACATCTTCCCGGCAGCCACCCTATCAAGTTCCCTCAGGATGTTATATGTTTCAACAAGATCACCTCTCATTCTTCTAAACTCCAATGGGTAAAAACCCAACCTCCTCAGCCTTTCCTCATAAGTCCTTCAACCCAGGAATGAGTCGAGTGACCCTTCTCTGAACTGCCTCTAATGCAGTTATATCCTTTTTCAAATAAGAAGACCAAAAGTGAACACAGTACTCCAAATGTGGTCTCACCAAGGCCCTGTACAGCTGCTGTAAAATTTTCCTACTTTTATTATTTTTTTTAGAACATTACAGTGCAGTACAGGCCCTTCGGCCCCATTCCCCTTGCAATAAACACTAACATCCCATTTGCCTTCCTAATCACATGCTGTACCTCCATGCTAACCTATTGTGATTCATGTACCAGGACACCCAGATCCCTCTGTACCTCAGAGTTCTGCAGTCTCTCTCCATTTAAATAGTATACAGCTTTCCTATTCTTCCTACCAAAGTGGACAAGTTCACATTTTCCCACATTAAAATCCATCTGCCAAATGTTAGCCCACTCACTTAACCTATCTATATCCCTTTCTAGCCTCTTTACTTCCTCTTGACAACTTACTTTCCTACATCTCTTGGTGTCATCAACAAATTTAGCTACTATACATTCAGTCCCTTCATCCAAGTCATTGATATAGATTGGAAATAGTTGAAGCCCCAGCACCGATCCCTGTGGCACTTCACTAGTTACAGCTTGCCAACCTGAAAATGACCCATTTATCCTGATCTCTGCTTCCTGTAAGCTAACCAATCCCTTATCAATGCTCATATGTTACCCCTTTACCATGCTCTTTTATTTAGTGTAAGAATCTTTGATGTGGCACCTTATCAAATGCCTTTTGAAAATCCAAGTACGCCACATCTACAGGTTCCCCTTTATCCACCTTGCTTGTTATTTCCTCAAAGAACTCTAATGAATTGATTAAACATGATTTCCCTTTCACAAAACCATGTTTTGCCTGAACCCATTATGATTTTCTAAGTATCCTGCTATAACCTCCTTAATAATGGATTCTAGCAATTTCCCTATGACAGATGTTAAGCTAAACTGACCTATAGTTTCCTTCTTTCTGTCTCCCTCCTTTCTTGAATAAAGGTGTTAAATTTGCGATTTTTCAACCCACTCAGACCCTTTCAGAATCAGATTATAACCAATGATGGAAATTGGGATTGGAATAGATAGGTGCTTAATGGCTAGCACAGACACGATGGGCCGAAGGGCCTGTTTCTGTGCTGTATAACTCTATGACTCTATGACCTCTACTATCTCTGCAGCCATTTCTTTTCAAACCCTAGAATGCAAGGTCCTGGGGACTTGTCAACCTCCCTGGTGGTGGTGATTGTTTTAAGTTCCTCCCTCCCTTTCGCCTCTTGATTTTCAAGTATCTTTGGAAGGTTTTCTATGTCTTCTACAGTGAAAACAGACACAAAATACCAGTTCTGTGCTTCTGCCAGTTATGCGTTTTTCAAGTGGGCGGCACAGTGGTGCAGTGGTTAGCACCGCAGCCTCACAGCTCCAGCGACCCGGGTTCAATTCTGGGTACTGCCTGTGTGGAGTTTGCAAGTTCTCCCTGTGACCGTGTGGGTTTTCATCAGGTGCTCTGGTTTCCTCCCACAGCCAAAGACTTGCAGGTTGATAGGTAAATTGGCCATTATAAATTGCCCCTAGTATAGGTAGGTGGTCGGGGAATATAGGAAAGGTGGGGATGTGGTAGGGATGTAGGATTAGTATGAATGGGTGGTTGATGGTTGGCACAGAGTCAGTGGGCCGAAGGGCCTGTTTCAGTGCTTGTATCAATAAATGCTAATTCCCCAGACTGTCTCTCCAGAGGACCAACACTAGCTTTAGTTACTCTTTTCCTTTTTAAAATACTTGTAGAAACTCTTACTATCTGTTTTCATATTTCTAGCTAGCTTTCTCATACTCTAATTTCTCCCTCTTTTATTTAGTCATCCTTTTCTGGTTCTTTAAATCTATCCAATCTTCTGAGTTGCCACTAATGTTCACAGAATTGTACAGTGTTTCTTTCAGTTTGATACTATCCTTGTAGTGTGTGTGAGTCCCCTGTGGAGTCTCACTTAGGTTCGGGGCCTTACTCTGGACGTAACAGGAATGAGTGACTCGACGCCAAATCGTCTGTTAAAACAGTAATTTTATTGAGTAATTATTAAGTAAATATTGAAGAATTATGAATGATAAAAATAGGAAAGAAAGATAACTTTATTATAAAGGAAGGAAAAGAGTATAGAAAGACAAAAAATCTTATAGCACACTGCTATAACCCCAAATTAGTCTGTTCACAACAGGTCCCTAAAATGGTACCTTTCCCCCTTGGTACATACATTACCAAGACTCCAGAGAACCTTGACGGGGGTGAACTGTCTTGGTCAGTCACTCCGTTGATGTCCCTTTTTCCGTAGTCTTCAGTGGATGACGAGTCCACTCCCACTGCAGCCCTGACTGTTGGATGCTGTGCCCCTCTAAGTCCAATTTCTGTCTCCATTCCAGCTGTCCGAGGCCTCCATCAGACTTTCTCAAAACAAGAGTCTGACAACTATGAGTCCTTATCGAATTCTTCTCACAAGCACAACGAAGCTCATCAGGCTGTTGATATATCCTTTGAAGGTGTCTCTCACTGCCATCAATTAGGCTATACTATCCATCAATTAAACTCCATCTTCTGACTTCACACCCTAGTGAGAAGGAAGAGTAAGACCCATTAGGACCAAGGGGGAAATCTGTGGGTGGAGCCAGAGGACATTGGTAGGGTGTTGAATGAATACTTCACATCTGTCTTCACCCAAGAGAATGAGGATGTAGATATGGAACTCAGAGAGAGAGACTGTGAGGTTCTTGAGCAAATTGTCATAGGGAGTGACAAGGTATTGGAGGTTTTGGCAGGCTTAAAAGTGGACAAATCTCCAGGTCCGGACGATTTGTGTCCCAGGATGCTGTGGGAGGCGAGGGTGGAGATTGCAGGGGCTCTGACCCAAATTTTTAATTCCTCTCTGGCCACGGGGGAGGGGCCAGAGGACTGGAGAACAGCTAATGTGGTCCCACTATTTAAGAAAGGTTGTAGAGATAAGCCAGGGAACTACAGACCAGTGAGTCTCACGTCAGTGGTAGGGAAACTATTGGAGAAAATTCTGAAGGAAAGAATCTATCTCCACTTGGAGAGGCAAAATTTGATCAGGAATAGTCAACATGGCTTTATCAGAGGGAGGTCATGCCTAACAAATTTGATTGAATTTTTTGAGCATGTGACCAGGTGTGTAGATGAGGGTAGTGCAGTTGATGTAGTTTACATGGATTTCAGCAAAGCCTTTGACAAGGGCCCACATGGGAGACTTATCAAGAAAGTAAATGCACATGGGATACAGGGTAACTCGATAAGGTGGATTCAAAATTGGCTGAGCTCTAGGAGACAGAGAGTGATGACAGACGGCTGTTTTAGTGACTGGAAGCCAGTGTCCAGTGGCGTACCACAGGGATCTGTGCTGGTCCACTATTGTTTTTTCATTTATATAAACGACATAGATGACTATGTGGGGGGTAGGATCAGTAAGTTTGCGAATGACGCAAAGATTGGCCGAGTGGTTAACAATGAGGTTGAGTTACAACTTCCTCGGGTTACAGGAAGATATAGACGGGATGGTCAAATAGGCAGAAAAGTGGCAGATGGAATTTAATGCTGAAAAGCGTGAGGTGATACACTTTGGAAGGAGTAATGTGACACGGAAGTATTCAATGAATGGCCTGACACTGGGAAGTTCCGAGGAACAAAGGGACCTTGGCGTGTTTGTCCATAGATCTCTGAAGGCAGAAGGGCAGGTTAATAGGGTGGTGAAAAAGGCATATGGGACACTTGCCTTTATCAATCGAGGCATAGATTACAAAAGCAGGTAGGTCATGTTGGAGTTGTACAGAACTTTGGTAAGGCCACAGCTGGAGTACTGTGTGCAATTCTGGTCGCCACATTATAGCAAGGATGTGATTGCACTGGATGGGGTGCAGAGGCGATTCACTAGGATGTTGTCTGGGATGGAACATTTAAGCTATGAAGAGAGGTTGGATAGGCTTGGGTTGTTTTCACTGGAGCAGAGAAGACTGAGGGGTGACCTGATCGAGGTGTACAAGATTATGAGGGGCATGGACAGGGTGGATAGGGAGCAGCTGTTCCCCTTAGTTAAAGGGTCAGTTACTAGGGGACACAAGTTTAAGGTGAGGGGCAGGAGGTTTAAGGGGGATTTGAGGAAGATCTTTTTTACCCAGAGGGTGGTGACAGTCTGCAATGCCCTGCCTGGGAGGGTGGTAGAGGCAGGTTGCCTCACATCCTTTAAAAAGTACCTGGGTGAGCACTTGGCACGTCATAACATTCAAGGCTATGGGCCAAGTGCTGGCAAATGGGATTAGGTAGACAGGTCAGGTGTCTTTAATGCATCGGTGCAGACTCGATGGGCCAAAGGGCCTCTTCTGCACTGTTTTATTCTGTGATTTTGTGATTCTGATGCTGATGCCAACTTTAAGGGCATTTAAGTGGTCATTGGATAGACATATGGATGAAAATAGAATAGTGTAGGTCAGATGGGCGGCGCAACATCGAGGGCCGAAGGGCCTGTACTGCGCTGTAATGTTCTAATTCTAATTCTAATCTTCAGACAATTCAGAAGAGGAGGAAGTGGAAGGTGATGTGGCAGATACATCACGGGCGGAGCTTGTTGCTGCCGGCGATGAATTCATTATTTATTTAGGTTCATTTAGGTTCCACCAGTTTCACCCATCCGACAGCCACATGCAAAAGCCACGTTTTCCCCTGCCCTCCTTTCCCCCAAAACAAAGCAGTCCTCACAAACAACCAAGCACCCCCTTCACATGCTGCAACTGCTCGAGGCCAATTCATGTCCGCAGTAATCACAAGTGAAAAGGCCACTTGCCAGGCAGCAAGCAAGAATGGGCAACATGGCACAGTGGTGGACTTAGCTAATATTTAAGTGGCTCAAAAATAAAACAGAAATTTAATAATCTAACGCTGTGTAACACATCCGGGTGCAACTTCAAACCTTTAGTCTTCCTATTCCTGGTACTTCTCTTTTGTGTAAGCCCTGTGACTGAGGCAGGGCTGGAGGCAAACTGCTCATTCCCTGCTCTCACTGCTCAGATGCTCTTGACTGACGTTGTCTGGATTTTGGAACATGTCAGGGCCCTGCCAAAGACAGCTCTACCCAACTCGACCATTGAGATATGAGGCACCATGTGGGGTCTGGACTGAGAGGGGGAGGGGCAATGGGGGAGAGGTGGTAGCACTTTGAGTTGAGTCACCACTTCCATGTTCCCTTTCACCGTCATTCCCCTCATGGCCCAAGCACACTGCCCTGTTAGCAATCAGCTGGAGAACATATTACTGCAGATCAGTGGGGAGATGAATGGCCAGGGTTGGGACTTCTTCAATTCTATTTAAGGTGACATTCAGAGTGTGCATGTCATTGGTGAATGCCAGTGTCGGCCCGTTTGATTGCCTGCTGCTTGCAGGTGGCCATTCTTTCCAGGACGGAAGACGTTGGCTGGAATTTTCCAGCCCCATGGAAATGGTGGGGGTAGGGGGAGGGGGGGGGGCGGTGGGATTTTCTGAAATAAACTCGTCGAACCGGCTCCTCAATGTTTTTCTGTCTCCGAGTGCTTTATGTGGAAGCAGGATTTCTTCAGCTACCACCAGCAGCAGGAAACCAGTGAAGATATTAAAAGTTCAATTATCCCCTGTTTCGGCCCTTGAGTGTTAAATTTCAAATGTTGCGTGGGCCCCCTGCTGTGTCTCCAGCTTGTCTCTTCACATGAGATGAGAATAGTACAGGAGGTTTGAGTGACATGACAGACAGATGCTGAGGATACTCTAAAGGAGACAAATCATTTTTTGTGGCACATCCACTGGGAAATGCTTTTGTTTGGATGCATTTCCTCTGGAGCGTGAGTTGAGTGGCTTGTACTGGGCGTCCGGTTGTGGCTGCCAGTTCCAGCTTTGGTATCATTGCTCCATTTTGCGTTGCCCTTTCTCCCGCACACCTGAGTAATACACAACGTTCTTAGTGGAGCTGCTGGCCACTGTTTGCTTCAGTTGCTCTGATTGGTCTGCTCGTGTCTGGTGCCCTCCCACCATCCCTAATTGGGCGACGCACACAGAGGTGGCCTGTTAATTGGTCGTCTCCTATAAAATGGCACTGAGGGCACACCTCAACATGAGTGGGGTGGGGACCCGGAAATGGACCCAATCCACGAAAACTTTTAAAGTTGGGGCTACGAGGATTGAGCGAAGGAATGGTACTGACTGGATTGCTCGGAAGAGAGCAGGCATGGACTTGATGGGCCGAATGGCCTCCTTCTATGCCATAAATGACTATTTGGAGAAAATTCTGGCCATTATCTCATAGGTCTGTAACGTGATACCACTCATCCTTGAGACAGGCTCCTGCAGTCTCTCTGGAAAGCCTGCCAGTACGTTGCATATTCTTTACTGCTGCTCCACAAGTATCCGCTTTGTCGATAGCCCCTGAGATTCGGCATCTGCGTACAGCTGAGCAGAGCTTGGAGCATCCCACACCCTCCGATGTGGACTCTCCGCTGCTCTCCCTGTCTCCACCATGTGAGGTGTGAAAACCCAACTCTCTGCCTTATTGGTCCCACCAAAGTGTGAGTGGCTAAGTTGGTATATGGTGCTGAGTTTTGTGATGGTGCAGCCTCAGAGTGAGTGACCTCCTCTGAGGAGTCATTGTCCTCCTGTAGCACCTCCTGTGGGACGCTTAAAGACCCTGTAAGAGATTGAAGACATGAAATAGAACTGCATAGTAAGAATGATTTAATTGCCATGATTTAATGACCATTGGCTGCTGACATCAGGCCAACATAAGCAAGTGTTGTATGTCATGGGCTGGATTTTACGTTGGGGGGACGGGAGCTGGTCACCGTCATAAAAGTCGGTGGCGAACCCACTTCCATAGAGCCCGGGGATCTGTCCCGCATTTTACGGGTCCCCAGGCTTTAATCGTCCCGAGGCGGGACTTCCACCCGCTTGAGGGAGGAAGTCCCGCCTCATTGAGCTGCCGGCCAATCATCGGGCCGGCAGCTCTTAGTCCCAGCAACGCCACCAGGAGCGGTGGCCACTGCTGGGACTGCAGCCCAGCTGAGGACATGGAGCCAGGAGTCCAGGTAAGTTTGGTTTGCCTCGCCGGTGTGATCAGTCGCATCCCGGCGAGGCAAGGGTGCTCGTGTGGGGGGATGAGGGGCGTCTCAGGTCCTGAGGGTGGTTGGGGAAGCAGGGGCAGCCTTCAATTGGGCACCCTGTGCCCGTTTATCATGGCCCCCCCGGGTGCACTGAGAGGCCGCCAGGTTTCACTGGGCGGCCTTTTACATCTCCCAGACACCCGCTTGCCACGGGTAAAATCCAGGTGGAGGCTGGCGAAGGCCCTTAAGTGACCGTTAAGTAGCCACTTAAGAGCCTTGGTTGGCCTGGGGCGGGTGGCCTGCTTCTCACAACCCCCCGCCCCCAATTCGGCCCACATAATGTGGGGTGGAGGCGGGAGTGGGTTGGAAAGGCCTCCCGGAGCCTTTCGCTCAATTTTACGCCATCCCCCACCATCATCCATCTCGTTGGGGTGGCGTAAAATTCCAGCCCATGTGTGTAGACAATATTTAATTCTACCAGCAGGTAGCTGGGAGGCCTCCATCTCCCCATCTCTGACACCCAGGCTTGATGCTGACATCCAAGACTTCCTTCTTTGTTGCTGTCTGTTGCGAGATGGCTGGACAGCTCCCTTCAGTTCCCTGTCTCTCCACGGTGTTCTGTGCTGAAGGGACAGGGAAGACCGATGAGTGAGAGTAAAGTCTTGTGTCGAACAGATGGATGGAGAACATTTGGTGAGGGTGATAATGAGGGAGGGGCATGACATTGCATTAAGATGAGGGTGAGTGTCAGTGGTGCATGGGCAGATGGGGATGTGAGGAAGCGCACAGACGGAGAGGGGTGGGTGTACCTGCAAGGTAAATTGGTGTGAGGAGTGATGTACTGGAGTAGGCTTGAGAAAGCAGAGTGAGGCGGTTAGGGTGACACATATCAGGATGTAGATGAATTCGCTACAGTGCTTACCTTTCCTGCCCTGATTAGGTCATTAAACTGCTTTCAACATTGAATCCATTAGCGTGGCACCACATTCCTGCTACTGACCTCCTCAGCAGCCTCCAAGTACGTCACCTTGGTTTCAGTAGCAGACTTCTTTCTCCTGTCAGTAAGGGACAGGATCTCCCTGAGGGCCCTTACTGCCCCCAGCATCGCACCCAGGGGGGTGTCACTAAAACATGGTGCAGCCTTTGAAGTGTGTGCACTCCATTCTGCCACTTTGTTCTGTTCTGCTCCCAACTCCAGAATCCATCAAATTTCATGTTTGCAATGTCCCTTAAAGTACTGGAGTTGGTGCCACACCCACTCATGCTAATTGGTTGGGAAACTCGTCGATAATACAGTAATGCGGTGTCTGGGTTACAAACATACGAATTAGGAGCAGGAGTAGGCCACTCGGCCCTTCGAGCCTGCTCTACCATTCAATAAGTTCATGGCTGAACTGATTACTCCACATTTCCACCTACCCCCAATAACCTTCCTCCCACTTGCTTATCAAGAACCTATCTATCTCTGTGTTACAAATATTCAAAGACTCTGCTTCCACTGCCTTTTGAGGAAGAGAATTCCAAAGACTCACAACCCTCTGAGAAATAAATTCTCCTCATCTCTGTCTTAAATGGGTGACCCCTTATTTTTAAACAGTGAGTCCTGGTTTGAGATTCTCCCACAAGGGGAAACATCCTTTCCACATCCACCCTGTCAAGACCCCTCAGGATCGAATATGTTTCAATCAAGTCGCCTCTTACTCTTCTAAATTCCGGTGGATACACTGACAGACACACATTTTGGGGTGTCCTGTGCACTGTTGAAGCCCCATCCGCTGGATTCCCAACTCCTCGTGCATTGGGAGCTTAAAATCTGGGTTCTATAATTCTAACCCTTTAGATGTTTCATGCCAAACAGCGATAGAAAATTCCTCCGCAACCTTTGATGGATTTACGGTAAGATTGAGGAGGCAGGGAGGAGAAAGGATTGGGATTTCCATTCAGCAGTACTTTGCCCAAAGAATTCAGATCAGGGTGAATATAGTTTAAAAAAAAGCCTGAGTAAAATTATACAAAACTGCAGGGTGTTTTGCTACAGATCTTGTGTTCCTTAGAGATGGTCTCTACATCACAAATAAAGAACTTACATTTATATTACATCTTTTACCACCTCAGGATGTCCCAAAGTGCTTTACAGCCAATTAATTACTTTTTGAAGTGTAGCGACTGTTGTAATGTAGGAAATGCAGCAGCTCGTGCTGTTAAGTGGCAAGTAACATTCGCGCCACACAAGTGCCAGGCAATGACCATCTCCAACAAGAGAGAATCTAACCATCTCCCCTTGACATTCAATGGTATTACGATCACTGAATCCCCCACTATCAACATCCTAGGGGCTACCATTGACCAGAAACTGAACTGGAGTAGCCACATAAATACCGTGGCTACAAGAGCAGGTCAGAGGCTGGGAATCCTGTGGTGAGTAACTCACCTCCTGACTCCCCAAAGCCTGTCCACCATCTACAAGGCACAAGTCAGGAGTGTGATGGAATACTCTCCATTTGCCTGGATGGGTGCAGCTCCAACAACACTCAAGAAGCTCGACACCATCCAGGACAAAGCAGCCCGCTTGATTGGCACCCCGTCTACAACCATTCACTCCCTCCACCACCGACACACAGTGGCAGCAGTGTGTACCATCTACAAGATGCACTGCAGCAATGCACCAAGGCTCCTTAGACAGCACCTTCCAAACCCGCGACCTCTACCAACTAGAAGGACAAGGGCAGCAAATACATGGGAACTCCACCACCTGCAAGTTCCCCTCCATGTCACACACCATCCTGACTTAGAACTATATCGCCGTTCCTTCACTGTCACTGGGTCAAAATCCTGGAACTCCCTTCCTAACAGCACTGTGGGTGTACCTACCCCCCATGGACTACAGCGGTTCAAGAAGGCAGCTCACCACCACCTTCTCAAGGGCAATTGGAGATGGACAATAAATGCTGGACTGGCCAGAAGCGCCCACATCCCATGAATGAATTTAAAAAAAGCCAATTTGGACACAGCAAGATCCCACAAACAGCAATATGATAATGTCCAGATAATCTGTGTTAGGGATGTTGGTTGAGAGATAAATATTGGCCAGGAAACCAGGGAGAACTCCCCTGCTCTTGTAAATAGTTCCTTTGGAACTTTAACATTTACAGGAGAGGGCAAACGGGGCCTCGATTTAACGTCTGATCTGAAAAATGGCACCTCCAACAGTGCAGCACTCCCTCAGTATTGCCCTGGGAGTGTCAGCTGAGATTTTATGTTCAAGTGTCTGGAGTGGGACTTGGACCCATGACTTTCTGAGAGTGCTACCCATTGAGACACAGAATTTCTCCTGTGTTTCATCACCACTCGCAGACGCATCTCCATGCTCACTTCCAATGAATTATTTTGAAGTCCTCGGAGGTCGAAGGCTGAGAAAATCTATTTGTGTTGGTTGAAGGCACTGGGAGAATTTCTTGCTCTGCTTCTTGAGCAACACTGTGTCATTTCATCAACAAAACACATCCTTAAATACAAATACAGCAGGGAAACATGCCATTCGGCCCAACCAGTCCATGCTAGCCTTTACCCTCCACAGGAGCAAATAGTTCTAATCACGTTTACCTGCTCTATTCTCATATATTATCAACTCATTTTCCCTCATCCACCTCTCGAATCCAATCCTGAACGTTGACACAGTTTCTGCCTCAAGCACTAACCCTGGGAGTGAATCTCACATCCTCACAACTCTCTGTGTGTAGAAGTTGCTCCTGTCCTTGCTTCTAAATCTCTTACACTTAATCTTCTATCAATGGCTTGTTAATTGTATTTTTAAAAATTCTTTCAGGGGATGTGGGCGTTGCTGGCAAGGCCAGCACTTGTTGCCCATTCTGAAGATCCCTTGACAACGGAGTGTCTTGCTAGGCTATTTCAGAAGCAGTGAAGAGCTGACATTGCTGTGGGTCAGGGGTCAGCAGTGTGCCCAGTGTCCGTGATAAAAGATTTTGCGGTCCATGACTGGTAATTTCAGAGATGAGAAATTTCCCTTTGGCTTCAGTCCGGCTTTAAAATAAATCACAACCCAGTTTCACAGCTGATGGTTGCTGAGAGCGGGAACTTCGGACAGATTGGGGTTTTCTGGCGGGTTCCGATTTTTTGTTTAAAACCCTGAATCTGTCCGAAGTTCAGAAACTGCTGTTCCGGCTCTCAGCAGCGGTCAGCGAGAGAGAGGGGGCTGGGGGGGGTAGTGTAGTGGAGAGAGGGGGGGAGGTGTGATAGAGAGAGAGGGAGAGGGGAGAGAGGGGAGGAAGGAGAATGGAAGAGAGGAGAGAGGGAGAGGGGAGAGAGAGAGGAAGGGGGGTGGGAGAGAGAGAGAGGGGAGAGATGGATACAGAGAGGGGAGAGAGAGGTGAGAGAGAGGGAGAGGGGACAGAGAGGGAGAGGGGTCAGAGGGAGAGGGGACAGAGGGAGAGAGAGGGGAGAGAGGTGAGAGAGGGAGAGGGGACAGAGAGGGTGGGGGGACAGAGAGAGAGGGGACAGAGGGAGAGAGAAGGGAGAGAGAGGTGAGAGTGAGGGAGAGGGGACAGAGAGAGAGGGGACAGAGAGAGAGGGGACAGAGGGAGAGGGGACAGAGGGAGAGAGAGGGGGGAGAGAGAGGGGAGAGAGGTGAGGGAGAGGGGACAGAGAGAGAGAGGGCAGAGGGAGAGGGGACAGAGGGAGAGAGAGGGGAGAGAGAGGTGAGAGTGAGGGAGAGGGGACAGAGAGAGAGGGGACAGAGAGAGAGGGGACAGAGGGAGAGGGGACAGAGGGGAGAGAGAGAGGGGAGAGAGATGGACACAGAGAGAGGATATGGATTGACACAGGGAGAAAGGGAGAGAGTGAGAGGGGAGAGAAACAGACCAAGATCACTCCTGACAGATGGACATCTATCTGGATTCTCCACATCACTACATCAAGTGTACGGGCAAATATTGACTTGTGCAAGCAAAAACAATGCCAAATATCTCACTAAATAGGGAGAAATGTGTTTTAAATGGGACTGTGTTTTATTGGCATTAGGTTGGCTATACACTTTATATACATATTAATTGCACCCATGTCCCTGGCTGAGTCAATAATTTTGTCAAACGTCTGTGGTGCAACATGTTGTTGCCTATCCCCGCCGTGGGTTTGGAGTCACACGTAGGCCAGACCAAGTAAGGACAGCAGATTTCCTTCCCTAAAGGACATTAGTGAACCAGATGGGCTTTTACAACAATTTATGATAGTTTCATGGCACCATTATGAGACTAGCTTTCAATTCCAGATTTTTATTAATTAATTGAATTTAATTTCCACCAGCTGCCATGGTGGGATTTGAACCAGTGTCCCCAGGGAATTAGCCTGGACCTCTGGATTATTAATTTAGTTACATTACCATTATGCCATCGTCTTCCCATTAATTGAATGTTTAATTGTATTCAGGTGATGGGCATTAACTACGGATTCACTTGTGTTCCTAAAGGTAGAAGTAAACTGAAACTGTGGTTGTTGGTTTAGTGTTCATTAATGATTTAGACGTGAATATAGGAGGTATGATCAGTAAGTTCGCAGATGACATGAAAATTGGTGGTGTTGTAAATAGTGAGGAGGAAAGCCTTAGATTACAGGACGATATAGATGGGCTGGTAAGATGGGCAGAGCAATGGCAAATGGAATTTAATCCTGAGAAGTGTGAGGTGATGCATTTTGGGAGGACTAACAGGGCAAGGGAATATACAATGGATGGTAGGACCCTAGGAAGTACAGAGGGTCAGAGGGACCTTGGTGTGCTTGTCCATAGATCACTGAAGGCAGCAGCACAGGTAGATAAGGTGGTTAGGAAGGCATATGGGATACTTGCCTTTATTAGCCGAGGCATAGAATATAAGAGCAGGGAGGTTATGATGGAGCTGTATAAAATGCTAGTTAGGCCACAGCTGGAGTACTGTGTACAGTTCTGGTCACCACACTATAGGAAGGATGTGATTGCACTAGAGAGGGTGCAGAGGAGATTCACCAGGATGTTGCCTGGGCTGGAGCATTTCAGCTATGAAGAGAGACTGAAAAGGCTCGGGTTGTCTTCTTTAGAGCAGAGAAGGCTGAGGGGAGACATGATTGAGGTATACAAAATTATGAGGGGCATTGATAGGATAGATAGGAAGAAACTTTTTCCCTTAGCAGAGGGGTCAATAACCAGGGGGCATAGATTTAAGGTAAGGGGCAGGAGGTTTAGAGGGGATTTGAGGAAAAAATTTTTCTCCCAGAGGGCGGTTGGAATCTGGAACACACTGCCTGAAGGGGTGGTAGAGGCAGAAACCCTCACAACATTTAAGAAGTATTTAGATGAGCACTTGAAACGCCATAGCATACAAGGCTACGGGCCAAGTGCTGGAAAATGGGATTGGAATAGATAGGTGCTTGATGGTTGGCATGGACACGATGGGCCGAAGGGCCTGTTTCTGTGCTGTATAACTCTATGACTGTAGGAGGTGCATGTTTGTAAGATGTGTCTCTGTAAATAAAAAAATGCTTCTAAGCGTGTTAAAGATTAGGCTCCAGTTCTATCCTTCACTGCCTGGCTATAGTTTAGTTTAGAGATACAGCACTGAAACAGCCCCTTCGGCCCACTGAGTCTGTGCCGACCATCAACCACTCATTTATACTAATCCTACACTAATCCTATATTCCTACCACATCCTCACCTGTCACTATATTCCCCTACCACCTACCTATACGAGGGGCAATTTATAATGGCCAATTAACCTACCAACCTGCAAGTCTTTGGCATGTGGGAGGAAACTGGAGCACCCGGAGGAAACCCACGCAGACACAGGGAGAACTTGCAAACTCCGCACAGGCAGTACCCAGAATTGAACCCAGGTCGCTGGAGCTGTGAGGCTGCGGTGCTAACCACTGCACCACTGTGCCGCCCAAATATCTCAAATAGAACATGGTTAGCTACAAAACAGAGAGTAAGGGTTAAGGGCAACTAGACAGACTGACAAAAGGTGTTCCACAAGGAGGTTTCAAAGAGACATAATAATAAAAAATCTGCAGCGTTCTAGCCATGTGGCGTTGCATGGCTTTGCTCTCCGTCTATTTGAATGGCCTAGACTTTAGGTGATCAGTTCGGGTTCAGTGAGGTTGGGGGGAGAAATTCACCAGCAAAGCCTTGAATTATTATCCCATATTCTCTTCTCACCACTGCTAATTGGCCCATGTAGGGATCCAGTCCTATATGGGTTGGCAGTGCCCCAGTGTCTCATGCAAATACCCTTTGAAGCTATAGTGACACAACAGTCACGTTTCCGGACGAGTAATCCACAGAATGTGTGTTTAAATCCCACCATGAATTCAGCTTTTTATATTAAAAAAAGTCTGGAAATAAATAAACAACCAATTATCAATAAAAACGGCTATGAAGCTGGCTTAGCGAGACACTCCAGTGTATCAAACCTTTAATGGTTTGAGAAGTCTCACCCACCTTCTCGAGGGCAACTAGTAGTGGGCAATGACTGCCAGCCTTGCCAGGGTTGCCCATATCCCATGAACGAGTAATAAATCATTTCTGGCTGTGAAAGTCTAGCTGATTGTGAGTGATTCCCTGATCCTGCCTGGGTCTGAATCTGCCCCTCTCTGAATATTCATGGTGCAGACAGCTCGGTAATCAACAGTCGAGTTCAGGAGATTCTGAAACGTTTGAGACAAAGTGTTGCATTTTTCAACATAAGGGAGTTGAGTAAACAAAGAGAAACCGTTTCCAGTGGCAGAAAGGTCAGTAACCAGAGGACACAGAGTTAAGGTTGGCAAATGAACCAGAGGTGACATGAGGAAAAGATTTTTTACACAGTGAGTTGTTGTGATCTGGAACGCGCTGCCTGAAAGGGCGGTGGAAGCAGTTTCAATAGTAACTTTCAAAAGGGGAATTGGATAAGTACTGGAAGGGGAAAAATTTGCAGGGATATGGGGGAAAGAGGGAGTGGAATTAATTGGCTAACTCTTTCAAAGAGCCAGCACAGGCATGATGGGCCGAATGGCCTCCTTCCGTGCTGGCTCATTCTATGATTGACGTGGTTTTAAGAAAGACTGGAATGATTTTCCCAGCACCCCAAAATACTAAAGGAGCTGTCAGGGACATGAAGGAAAAGGGCGAATCTGTGAGTGAGGTAGCTTTAAGTAAGTAAGCCCTTTATTCAAAGCCAAAAAGAGTCCGTGGGATTAATTCCTCACTTCCTTCATTAGCTGAAGCTCAACATATTTTGCATTACAGCCATAGACATCAGTATGAGGGGAGAATAGTTAAGCAGGCTGTATCTAGACAGCCACAAATAAGCCCCAGGTGTCAATCACAATGAATATTATTAACATAGCCATCTTTAATGCACAGGATAAAGTCTATTCTCTTTGGCATTTTGAGAACCTTCGGAATGTGTGTAAAATTAATTTGTGACGGATCATTTCGCTATTCCTGATAAATACTGTGCTGGGCGTAAGGGTAAGGAAGGAAATTTAGAGCTTTGAATGATAGATTAGTCTTCGAGTGCTGAATAAAGCCACTTCAATCATGATTACAAGAGGCACAGCTCACTGGCCTGTAAGTGGAACTCAGAAGATTCTACATTGCTGCCTAGGAATTGTATTAAGATGCTACACAGATTTGCTTGCGAGTGACGCACAGGTTACACTTCAATTACTGTCTGCATTCCAATGGAGCAAAGATGTTGCATCTGCTCTGTAATATAACAAGCAGATAGAAGGGAAGTGAGAGCAGAAACCTCTCTCTCACTCTTAAAGAAAGGAATGGAATGGATTGTAAATGCATTCATCTGTGTGTGAGCCTGCTGGGCTTGTGTGCAGGTTTAATTGCTGTAACTGAAATGGGAAGTGATGTGTTGTCAGGTCCTGGTACTGGGGAGGGGGCTGGGGCGGAGAAGTAGGGTCTGGGGAGATGGGGGGATGAATGCTGAAGACACAATGAGACGGAGATGCTGGAACCACGCACTGGATGTATAAATCCACTGGTTTACTGATTTAACAGGTCGAAACCTCCCAGCAGACTGATGCTTTTGTAAGTCCTGTTCCAATGTGACAGCACTTTGTAAGAACCTTCAGCGCACAAACACAAGCCCTCCAGCAATTCCCTCTCACCACCGCCTGCTGCAGTTCAATGTGGGTTTTGTTTGGTAACTTTTGTAGCATAAGTTCTTACAAATCATATTATGGTCTAGCTAAGGCAATGAAGTTAATGCGTGAGAATAATTTGATTAGAAAGTTCAGCTTTTTGTCTACAGAATTGGCAAGTGTGGGCAATTAAATCAGTGCATGTTAACTTTCTATTTTCACGTATATAAATATATGTGATTCTTCTTCTTCTTTGGCCTCCTTGTCTCGAGAGACAATGGGTAAGGTGATTCAGTTTGATTAATTATAATGAAGTGGCAAAGTGCCAACAGCTGCAATGTTTGACAAAGCATTACCAGCCTTTGCAGTCCAAAACTGAGAGTAAGATGACCCTTACTGATTTCCCCCAAGTGCGAAAGATTTATTATCCCAGGTAATTTCATTTAAAATTGTTAAATAAAATGACAACAACTTATTCTTAAAGCCTAGTGTGTTAGCACTCCTTTGTTAAATCACTTGATTCAGAAGAAAGATGTATAACTGGGTGTTAAAGGTGGGATGGTATCTCTGAACTCTATCTTTTCAATATATCCATAAAGAATGTGACCAGACAGTGCTCCAGTGACCTTTAAATACAGCCAGACCATCTGCAAGGATAATCCAGGAAGAGTTTAAATATTTGGAATGTAGCACGGAATCAGCCCTGCCCCAATATTGCCCACAGGCTTCCTGCTTGAGTCTGAACTGCTCTACTCTCTGCACACAGAGTGCTGTACTTTTTTCTCATTCATTCTGGGGATGTGAGCATCAATGGCTAGGCCAGCATTTATTGCCCATCTTTAACTGACCTTGGGAATGTGGTGGTGAGCTGCCTTCTTGAACCTGTGCAGTCCATGTGGTGTAGGTCCACCCTCAGTATTTTTCCTGTAGTGCTTTGATACAACCAAATGGCTTGCTAGGCCATTTTAGAGGGCAGTTAAGAGTCAACATTGCTGTGTGTCTGGAGTCACATGTAGGCCAGATCAGGTAAGGAACATAGGAACGTAGGAACAGGAGTAGGCTCAACCAGTCGAGCCTGCTCCGCCAGTCAGTGAGATCATGGCCGATCTTCTATCTCAACGCCATTTTCCTGCACTATCCCCATATCCCTTGATGTCAATAGTATCCAGATATCTATTGATTTCTGTCTTGAAAATGCTCAATGATTTGAGCCTCCACAGCCCTCTGAGGTAGAGAATTCCAAAGATTCACCACCCTCTTAGTGAAGAATTTCCTCCTCATCTCAGTCTTAAATGGCCTGCCCCTTATTCTGAGACGTGTCCCCTTGTTCTAGACTCACCTTCTTTCTTTTGGGCCTCCTTATCTCGAGAGACAATGGATACGCGCCTGGAGGTGGTCAGTGGTTTGTGAAGCAGCGCCTGGAGTGGCTATAAAGGCCAATTCTGGAGTGACAGGCTCTTCCACAGGTGCTGCAGAGAAATTTGTTTGTTGGGGCTGTTGCACAGTTGGCTCTCCCCTTGCGCCTCTGTCTTTTTTCCTGCCAACTACTAAGTCTCTTCGACTCGCCACAATTTAGCCCTGTCTTTATGGCTGCCCGCCAGCTCTGGCGAATGCTGGCAACTGACTCCCACGACTTGTGATCAATGTCACACGATTTCATGTCGCGTTTGCAGACGTCTTTATAACGGAGACATGGACGGCCGGTGGGTCTGATACCAGTGGCGAGCTCGCTGTACAATGTGTCTTTGGGGATCCTGCCATCTTCCATGCGGCTCACATGGCCAAGCCATCTCAAGCGCCGCTGACTCAGTAGTGTGTATAAGCTGGGGATGTTGGCCGCTTCAAGGACTTCTGTGTTGGAGATATAGTCCTGCCACCTGATGCCAAGTATTCTCCGAAGGCAGCGAAGATGGAATGAATTGAGACGTCGCTCTTGGCTGGCATACGTTGTCCAGGCCTCGCTGCCGTAGAGCAAGGTACTGAGGACACAGGCCTGATACACTCGGACTTTTGTGTTCCGTGTCAGTGCGCCATTTTCCCACACTCTCTTGGCCAGTCTGAACATAGCAGTGGAAGCCTTACCCATGCGCTTGTTGATTTCTGCATCTAGAGACAGGTTACTGGTGATAGTTGAGCCTAGGTAGGTGAACTCTTGAACCACTTCCAGAGCGTGGTCGCCAATATTGATGGATGGAGCATTTCTGACATCCTGCCCCATGATGTTCGTTTTCTTGAGGCTGATGGTTAGGCCAAATTCATTGCAGGCAGACGCAAACCTGTCGATGAGACTCTGCAGGCATTCTTCAGTGTGAGATGTTAAAGCAGCATCGTCAGCAAAGAGGAGTTCTCTGATGAGGACTTTCCGTACTTTGGACTTCGCTCTTAGACGGGCAAGGTTGAACAACCTGCCCCCTGATCTTGTGTGGAGGAAAATTCCTTCTTCAGAGGATTTGAACGCATGTGAAAGCAGCAGGGAGAAGAAAATCCCAAAAAGTGTGGGTGCGAGAACACAGCCCTGTTTCACACCACTCAGGATAGGAAAGGGCTCTGATGAGGAGCCACCATGTTGAATTGTGCCTTTCATATTGTCATGGAATGAGGTGATGATACTTAGTAGCTTTGGTGGACATCCGATCTTTTCTAGTAGTCTGAAGAGACCACGTCTGCTGACGAGGTCAAAGGCTTTGGTGAGATCAATGAAAGCAATGTAGAGGGGCATCTGCTGTTCACGGCATTTCTCCTGTATCTGACGAAGGGAGAACAGCATGTCAATAGTCGATCTCTCTGCACGAAAGCCACACTGTGCCTCAGGGTAGACGCGCTCGGCCAGCTTCTGGAGCCTGTTCAGAGCGACTCGAGCAAAGACTTTCCCCACTATGCTGAGCAGGGAGATTCCACGGTAGTTGTTGCAGTCACCGCGGTCACCTTTGTTTTTATAGAGGGTGATGATGTTGGCATCGCGCATGTCCTGGGGTACTGCTCCCTCGTCCCAGCACAGGCATAGCAGTTCATGTAGTGCTGAGAGTATAGCAGGCTTGGCACTCTTGATTATTTCAGGGGTAATGCTGTCCTTCCCAGGGGCTTTTCCGCTGGCTAGGGAATCAATGGCATCACTGAGTTCCGATTTGGTTGGCTGTATGTCCAGCTCATCCATGACTGGTAGAGGCTGGGCTGCATTGAGGGCAGTCTCAGTGACAGCATTCTCCCTGGAGTACAGTTCTAGGTAGTGCTCAACCCAGCGGTCCATCTGTTTGCGTTGGTCAGTGATTATGTCCCCCGATTTAGATTTGAGGGGGGTGATCTTCTTGATGGTTGGCCCAAGAGCTCTCTTCATGCCATCATACATTCCTCTGATGTTTCCGGTGTCTGAGGCCAGCTGAATATGACTGCATAGGTGTTGCCAGTAGTCGTTTGCGCAACGCCTAGCTGTTCTTTGTGCAGTACTTCTGGCTGCTTTAAGTGCTGCGGATGTTAAATCGCTGGGGGCTTTCTTGTAGTTCAAAAGTGCAATGCGCTTAGCGGCTATGACAGGTTCCAGCTCTTCATTATGAGATTGAAACCAGTCTGCATTTCTCTTCGCACTTTTGCCATAGGTGGTCAAAGCTGACTCATAGATGGCGTCTCTGATGTGGGCCCACTTGGTCTCAGCATCCCCTGTGGGAGTGTTTTGAAGGGCTGTTACAAGTGAATTTAGAAATTTTTGTAACAGCTGTGGGTGAGAAATTCTGCTCGTGTTGATGCGCGGGTGGCCCTTCTGCTTGGAATGATGCAACTTCTTTGGTCTGAGTCTAACCTTGCTGCACACCAGGGAGTGGTCGGTGTCACAGTCCGCACTGTGGAAGCTGCGTGTGATTTGAACACTGTTTAAGGCGGCTCGCCTTGTGACAATGAGGTCTAGCTGGTGCCAACGACGTGATCTTGGGTGCCTCCATGAAACCTGGTGACAGGGTTTAGTGTGAAAGAACGAGTTGGTGATGCAGAGGTTATGATAGGTACACAACTCAAGCAGTCTCTGCCCGTTCTCATTCATCCTTCCAACGCCATAGCGCCCAAGGCAGGAGGGCCATGAGTCATGGTCGGCCCCAACCCTGGCATTAAAGTCCCCCAGCAGGAATAGGTGTTCGGTGTTGGGGATGCTGCTAATGATGTTATGGAGTTGTTCATAGAACTGGTCTTTAGCTTCAGGTGCGGAACAGAGTGTTGGAGCATAGATGCTGAGTAGGTGTACTGGACCAGAGGTGGTGAGCAGTCGGATGGACAGTATGCGTTCCGAGCCATTTGAGGGAGGCTCTATCATGCTGAGCAAGGAGTTTCTGATGGCGAAGCCCACTCCATGCTGTCTTGGTTCTTCAGGATCCCTGCCCTGCCAGAAGAAGGTGTAGTCTTGCTCTGCTAGAGAGCCACTCGCGGGGAGGCGAGTCTCCTGAAGTGCTGCAATGTCCACATTGAGTCTACTGAGCTCGTTGTTAATGATGGCGGTCTTCCGAGAATCGTTGATTTGTGTAAGGTCTTCCGACAGGCCAGGACACATAGTTCTGACGTTCCAGCTTGCAAAGCGAAGGGCTAGGGGGAAACACCCTATCCACATTTACCCTATCACGTCCTGTAAGAATTATGTAAGTTTCAATGAGATCACTTCTCATTCTTTGAAACTCTAGAGAATACAGGCCCAGTTTCCTCAATCTCTCTTCATAAGCCAATCCCACCATCCCAGGGATTAGTCTGGTGAACCTCCGTTGCACTCCCTTTATGGCAAGTATATCCTTCCTTAGATAAGGCGTCCAAAAGTGTACACAATACTCCAGGTGTGGTCTCACCAAGGCTCTATACAATTGCAGCAAGACTTCTTTACTCCTGTACTCAAATCCCCTTGCAATGAAGGCCAACATACCATTTGCCTTCCTAATTACTTGCTGCACCTGATCTGGCCTACATGTGACTCCAAACCCACAGCAATGTTGACTCTTAACTGCCCTCTAAAATGGCCTAGCAAGCCATTTGGTTGTATCAAAGCACTACAGGAAAAATACTGTGCTAGCTTTTAGTGACTCATGAACAAGGACACCCAGGTCCCTTTGGATATCAACACTTCCCAACCTCTCACCATTTAAGAAATACTTTGCCTTTCTGTTTCTTCTACCAAAGTGGATCACTTCACACAGTCTGCAGGAACCTTTCCAGAATCTATAGAATTCTGAAAGATAATGACCAATGCATCTACTATCTCTACAGCCACCTCCTTCAATACTCTGGGATGTAGCTCATCTGGTCCAGGATATTTATCAAAAGTGTTAATTTTTCGAGTACTACCTCTTTATTAATACTAATTTCTTTCAGTTCCTCATTTTCACTAGTCACTTGTTTCCCTAGTACTTATGGGAGATTTTCTGTATCTTTCTCTGTGAAAACAGACACAAAGGCTGGAATTACACGAGTGGGCTGGTGGTGGGGTTGGGGGGGGGCGGCCGTAAAATGACTGGGGGGTGGGGGAAGTGCCATTCCCGACACCTTCCCGCCCCTACTGCAGTCTTACACGGGGTGGCAGCAGCAACAGTTGGCCCGCCTGCCCCAGGCCAATCAAGGCCCTTAAGTAGCCAATTAACTCCACTTAAGGACCTCCTCTCACCGCCGCTGGTATTTTACCAGCAGCAGCCGGGCAACAGAGGCCCCCAGAACGCTGCCTAGTTTTACCTGGTGGCCTTCTTGCGCCCTCATGATCAGGCGCCCCACAGAGGCCCCCCCTCCATAGCACAACCACCCCTACTGGACCACCCCCCCCCCCCCCCACCGACCACCAAGCAAACTCCCTTGTCTTGCCGGGGCCCAGCCGATTGGCGCCGGTGAGGCCCCAAAAACTTACCTTAGTTCCGGGGCCGTCCTTCCTCTGTTTAGTTTCTCTGCCATTTCCCTATTCTCCATTATAAATTCTCCTGTCTCTTCCTCCAATGGACCCACATTTGTCCTTGCTAATCTTTTTCTTTTCACATACCTAAAGAAGTTTTTACAGTCTGCCTTTATGTTTCTCGCTAGCTTGCATTCATAATCTCTTTTTCCTTTCTTTATCAGTTTCTTGGTCCTCCTTTGTTGGATTCTAAATTGCTCTCAATCCTCAAGCTTCCCACTTTTTCTGGTGACTTTATAAGCCACTTCCTTTGATTTAATGCAATCTTTAACTTCTTTTTTTTGCCACAGTTGATTCACCTTTCCTGTTGGGTTTTTGTGTCTTAGAGAAATGTATATTTGTTGTAAACCATGCAATACTTCTTTATATACTGTCGAATCTTTTAATATATTTCCCCAATTCACCATAGCCAACTTGCCCCTCTTACCTTCATAGATTCCTTTGTTCAGATTTAAGACCCTAATCTTAAGGGTCCCTCCCCTGAAGGTCATTACTGAACAAGATGGGTTTTTACAACAATCCAGCAGTTTCCTGATCATTATTAATGAGAAGAGCATTTTATTCCAGATTTATTAATTCATTGAATTTGAATTGCTCCAGCTGCTGTGGTGGAATTGTGAACTCATGTCTCTACAGCATTAATCCAGGCCTCTGGATTACTACTCCACTGTGCTATGTCCCCCTCTCAAATGCTCAGAGTATAGTTAGAATTAGAACATTACAGAGCAGTACAGGCCCTTCGGCCCTCGATGTTGCGCCGACCTGTGAAACCATCTGACCATTGTGTGTGCAGTGTCAGCCACATTCTTCAGAGGGGGACAATGGTGTGGCTTCTACTTTGGAACGTACAACCTGTGAGTGTGCAGGCACTTGTATGCACGCAAGGGTAAACGGGCGCCTGTGCGGGCAATTGTGCATGCACATGTTTGTGTACATGTCTGTGTGTGCATGTCTGTGTATGTGTGCGCATGTGTGCTTAAATGTGCCCTTACACCTGAAATAATTTTTTAAAAATAAGCATGTTTTCTGCTGCTTGTAGTAAATTGGATGATACGGTGGGCGGCACAGTGGCGCAGTGGTTAGCACCGCAGCCTCACAGCTCCAGGGACCCGGGTTTGATTCTGGGTACTGCCTGTGCAGAGTTTGCAAGTTCTCCCTGTGACCGCGTGGGTTTTCGCCGGGTGCTCCAGTTTCCTCCCACAGCCAAAGAGTTGCAGGTTGATAGGTAAATTGGCCATTGTAAATTGCCCCTAGTGTAGGTAGGTGGTAGGAGAATTGGGAGAAGGTGGGGATGTGGTAGGAATATGGGATTAATGTAGGATTAGTATAAATGGGTGGTTGATGGCTGGCACAGGCTCGGTGGGCTGAAGGGCCTGTTTCAGTGCTGTATCACTCTATGATATGATATTTTATATTGACTTGAGAACAGCATTTAAGTCTTGCATCAAAGAAGAACAATTTTGTGTTCCTTTTTATATGACTTTAGATAGTCAGAGTAAATGTAATTTCAAAAAATACTGGATGATGAGCATTCAACCATGGTTCAGTTTTTCATGTTCAAGTTTCTGTTCTTGTTACAGTTTGTGGAATTGATACTTGTACTCCATGAAGTGGGCAAGATTATCATGTCACCAACAAAAAAACATGAAAGTCTTTGAAAGATTATTTCTTCCAAAAGTCTTGCAGGCTGTTGGACTGTGTAAAGGAAATAAGATCTGAAGATCTTTTGTGATCCACTTCAATCTTTCATTGTTTTCTAAGTATGTGTACTATTGTTAAATGTGCAGTATTTTTCTGCTTCTGTGTTATCTTATTTGTAAATACACTCAGCTATTGGTTTTAGCCTGAAATTAAAGGCCTCTTGCAGTAGATAGGAGATGGTTGTGGGCATCCAATGTGTTCTTGCTGCATTTATACTGTAAATAAAGTGTCATCATTAGTTCTGTGGCATATTATCCCATTCGAGGAATCTAAAAAAAAGGTGCAAATTTCAGTTCATGAGAGACTCAAGCTGCTTACAGAAACTGACTTTCATGAACTTCAGTTAAATGTGTAGTGAGAAGGTCAGAATTGTAAAATCCACGGATTTAACATAATTAGTTAAGGAACTGAAGGGAAAATGAGGAAAAATGATCTCACAATGAAGATAGTTAGGCTCTGGAATGCACTACCTGAAAGTGTGGTGGAAGCAGATTTCATAGAAATTTTCAAAAATGGGTGGGTACTCAAAGAGGACGAATTTACAGGGTATGGGTAAATGCTGAGGTGTAAGACTAATTGGATAGCTCTTTCACCGAGGCGACAGAGGAACGATGGGTCGAATGGCCTCCTTCAGTGCTGTAAGATTCTAGGATTCGATGATCATGCAACGCTCATTGTATTATTCCGCTGCTAAAATGGAATTGTGTTTAAAATTGCCGGTCCTTTTTAAGATCTAATTAAACCCCTGCCCAAGGTTAATGATTATGTAATTGCTGTTTAGTAGGCAACGTTTGCAACTTGGAAGGAAAATTTTCAGAAAAATAAGATAACTGAGTCTAGAACGAATAGTGCTGGATTACGGCAGCCGATCAATAGATAGTTTTATTGTAAAGAGAAGCGATATTGTTATTTCAGAAAGGCTGATTGTGGTAGAAACTCAGTCTTCAAACGTTTCAAAGGGTATTATATAAACATAACTTACAAACTCAGACCTTGAAGTTAACAATGTTCTTCCAAACCAAGGCCAGTAAATTCATCAGATTGACATTTTGATAAACCTGCTTTCATAAATTCTTTTTTAAAGGAGCAGACAACATAGGGTGAGTTCACACTAAAGCTGGGATGGTAGAGTTGCTCTGTATTGATGCTGTGGCTCAATGTGTTGTACTGATATCACTAAATCAAAGTGTTGTGAGGTCAAGTTCTACTCCAGAGACTTGAGCACAAAATCTAGGCTGACAATCCTGAGGGAGTGCTGCACTGTCAGAGGGTCAGTACTGAGGGAGTGCTGCACTGTCGAAGGGTCAGTACTGAGGGAGTGCTGCACTGTCGGAGGGTCAGTACTGAGGTAGTGTTGCACTGTCAGGGGGTCAGTACTGAGGTAGTGTTGCACTGTCAGGGGGTCAGTACTGAGGGAGTGCTGCACTGTCAGAGGGTCAGTACTGAGGGAGTGCTGCACTGTCAGGGGGTCAGTACTGAGGGAGTGCTGCACTGTCAGAGGGTCAGTACTGAGGGAGTGCTGCACTGTCAGAGGGTCAGTACTGAGGGAGTGCTGCACTGTCAGAGGGTCAGTACTGAGGGAGTGCTGC